>NW_016803937.1:5588071-5616140 GCF_001698545.2 Rhinopithecus bieti
CAGCCTCCTGAGTAGCTGGGACTACAGGTGCGTGCCACTACACCCGGCTAATTTTTGTATTTTTAGGAGAAACAGGGTTTCATTATGTTGGCTAGGCTGGTCTTGAACTCTTAACCTCGTGATCTGCCTGCCTTGGCCTCCCAAAGTGCTGGGATTACAGGCGTGAGCCACTGTGCCGGCTTGGTCAATTGATTTTTGACAAGGGTTCTAAGACCATTCAGTGGGTAAAAGAGAGTCTTTTCAACAAATGGGACGGGGACAACTAGACATCTACAAGCAAAATAACAAACATGGACCCCTACCTACCTCACAGCATATATAAGAATTAATTCAAAATGGATCGAAGACCTAAATGTAAGAGCTAAGACTATAAAATCCTTAGAAGGGAAAATAGGTGTAAATCTTCATGACTTTGCAATAGGTGATTATTTCTTAAATATGACATCACAAGCGCAAACAACAAAAGAAAAATAGATAACTTGGACCTCATCAAAATGAGAAACTTTTATGCATTGAAGGACACCATCAATAAAGTAAAAAGAAGAGCCACAGAGTGGGAGAAATATTTGCAAATCATATATCTGATAAGGGTCTGTATCTGGATTGTATAAAGAATTCCGGCCAGGTACGGTGGCTCACGCCTGTAATCCCAGCACTTTGGTAGGCTGAGGCGGGTGAATGACGAGGTCAGGAGATTGAGACCATCCTGGCTAACATGGTGAAACCCCATCTCCACTAAAGATACGTAAAATTAGCCAGGCGCGGTGACTCACGCCTGTTATCTCAGCAGTTTGGGAGGCCAAGGCGGGCGGATCATGAGGTCAGGAGTTGAAGACCAGCCTGGCCAAGATGGTGAAATCCCGTTTTTACTAAAAATACAAAAATTAGCCGGGCGTAGTGGTTGGTGCCTGTGATCCCAGGTACTCAGGAGGCTGAGGCAGAGAATTACTTGAACCCGGGAGGTGGAGGCTGCAGTGAGCTGAGATTGTGCCACTGCACTCCAGTCTGGGCAAAAGAAAACAAACAAACAAACAAAACAGAACTACCTCAGAGGCATTAGCACGTCTCTACCAGTTTCAAAGACTCAGTAGAGAGAATCTGATTGGTTCAGTTTGGATCAGGGCTAGACTGGGATACAGGGTAGCATGGAGCCCTCAGAGGTGTTACAGATTTAACCTTTTGGGTGGGGACACAGTGTTCAGATAAGAGGGGTGTGGGCTAGGCAGTTGTCCCAAAAGATGTCTACTTTAAGTATAAAAAAAAAATTAGGCTGGGTGCGGTGGCTCACATCTATAATCTCAGCACTTTGGGAGGCTGAGATGGGTGGATCACCTGAGGTCAGGAGTTCGAGACCAGCCTGGCCAATATGGTGAAACTCCATCTCTACTAAAAATACAAAAAATTAGCCGGGTGTGGTGGTGCAAGCCTGTAATCCCAGCTACTCGGGAGGCTGAGGCAGGAGAATCACTTGAACCTGGGAGGTGAAGGCTAGAGTGAGCCCAGATTGCACTATTGCACTCCAGCCTGGGCAACAAGAGTGAAACTCTGCCTCAAAAAAATAAATAAATAAATAAATAAATAAATAAAAATAAAATAAAATAAAATAAATAAAAATAAAGAAAATCTTGGAAAAAAGAAAAAATAAATAATCACCCATAATCCTAGCATCTTAATCACTAGAGCTTTTATTTCTGCAAATCCTTTCAGTATTTGTCCACAGGCCAACATAATTTTTAGAGTTGTAATCACTGTGTTTGTGCTGTTGATTTCGGTTTTTTCACTTGCCGTCATATCACAAATACTTCCCACGTTTCTAAATCACCTTCATAATTATCCTTTTTAATGGCTGCATAACATTCAATTGAGTGTATGTACCATAATTGTTGTAATCACTTTCCCATTTCTGGATATTTACATAATTTCTAATTTTTTTTTTTTGCTATTATATAGATATACATCTCGTACTGTAGGAAATACTTTTGTGCATACTGATGTTTCTTTACTTGAATTGCCCACATTACTTAAAAAGACCAAATAGGATAAAATTTCCCATGAAATGTCAAGCTAACCAAGCAGCCTAGAAAGAAGAGAGACTCATAAACTCACCGGGGATCGGGAATGCAGCCACAATTCCAGGAGACCCCCTTCCCACCAGGGAATTCCCTGTTCTCTCACCCCTGCTGTTTCTGCCTCTTTCCCTCACCAACAGTGCACTGACATTGTCTGCAGTGTGAATGGGCTGCTGTAGATTTCTATTTTCATTGGTGTGGTATCTGGGTTGGTTTGCCTATGCTGTTACAATGCTACTATGAACATCCATGGACATGACTCCTGGTCCTGAGGCACATGTGTAAGGGTCTTTCTAGACCAGTTTCTCAACCTTGATGTGACAGATATTTGGGGTCGGATCATTCTTTGTTATGGGGGCTGTCTGTGCAATGTGGATGCTCAGCAGCACTTTTGACCTTGAGCCTCTAGAAGCCAGGAGGAGTTCCTGGTAGGAAGACATGTACCAAACATGTCTTCCTGCTATTGAGAATCGCTGCTCTGGACTAATGCCCCTCCTGCTATTAAGAATCACTGCTCTGGACTAATGGTTTTCAAACCTTGCTACACTTTAGAATCACATGAGGAGTTAAAAAAAAATTTTCACTAGCCTGGGCAACATGGCAAAACTCCATCTCTACAAAAAATACAAACATTAGCCAGGTGCGATTGTGCATGCCTAGGAAGGCTGAGGTGGGAGGATCACTTGAGTTCAGGGAGATTGAGGCTGCAGTGAGCTGAGATTATGCCACTGCACTCCAGCTTGAGTGACAGAGTGAGACCCTGTCTCAAGAAAATTTAAAAAAAATAGGCCCGGCACAGTGGCTCACACCTGTAATCCCAGCACTTCGGGAGGCTGAGGTGGGTGGATCACTTGAAGCCAGGATCATTTGAGGCCAACCTGGCCAACATGGTGAAACCCTGTCTGTACTAAAAATACAAAAATTGGCCAGGCATGGTGGCTCGCACCTGTAGTCTTAGCTACTTGGGAAGCTGAAGCATAAGAATCGCTCGAACCTGGGAGACAGAGGTTGCAGTGAGTTGAGGTGGCACCACCGCACTCCAGCCCAGGAACAGAGTGAGACTCTGTCTCAAAAAAAAAAAAATTAATTAAAAAAATAAAAATGTTAATGCCAAGACTATATCCCAGACCAATTAAATCAACATCCCTAGGGACACAGTGCTAGACACATTGCCTGCACACTGGAATCACGTGAGAGCTTTAAAAAAACTGATGCCTGAGCCAGGCACCCAGAGGTTCTCATTTAATTGGTCTGGAGTGGGGCATGAAGATTTTAAAAAGCGAAGCCTTAGGTGAGTCTAATGTGGAGTCACGTTTAAAACCACAGGGGCAAATGCCTATGAGCGGAATTGCTGGATTGCAGGCCTGTGCTTTACTAAGCAACAATAAGCTGTTTTCCAGGGACTTTTTTATAAACACACGTCTGCCTTCCACCCTCTATGTCCCAAAACTGAACTCCCCAAAGCCAAGATCTATGTCTCACTTATCTTTAGATACCTGCCACCTAACCAAGTAGCTGGTATATAGTAGCTGCTTAATGTATATTTGTTGTTGAATGATTAGAAGTAGGTTATCATTTTGCTGCCATCAGATAAGATTTTGTTGTTGTTGGAACTAGTAAGAGAGAAGCAGGATTACAAACAGAGATGGAGATGGAATCTTTTTTTTTTTTTTTTTTTTTTTTTGCAACAGTCTTGCTCTGTTCCCAGGCTGAAGTGCAATGGTGCAATCTCGGCTCGCTGCAACCTCCACCTCCCAGGTTCAAGCAATTCTCCTGCCTCAGCCTCCCAAGTAGCTGCTGGGATTACAGGCACATACCACCATGCCTGGCTAATTTTTGTATTTTTAGTAGAGACGGGGTTTCTTCATCTTGGCCAGGCTGGTCTCAAACTCATGATCTCAGGTGATCTGCCCACCTTGGCCTCCCAAAGTACTGAAATTACAGGCGTGAGCCATCATGCCTAGCCAAGATGGAGTCTTTTAACACAACACCTCAGACTCAAGTTGAGAAAGGTGGTGCCTATCAGCAAGTTTGAGAACTTGTAGATGCTTCACTTTCTTAACTCTGAAAGATGGAAGTCCAGGCCTTAGAGAATGGTAAGCAGCCATGAGGGACCTCCATGCTATCTGAAGAGGATGCCAGGAGGCAGAGGCTCCAACCTTGACCACAGGGAGTCAGGGTTGAGGTGGGGAGGCCTGAGTAAAGAGAAGTGAAATGGGGATCAGACTGACAGGGATCCTAGTCACTGGTCTGTGGTTGGCAGAAAGATGTACCCCCAGATATGTCCATGTCCCCATCCCTGGAATCTATGAACACGTTAGTTTACATGGCAAAAGGGTATTAAGGCCGCAGATGGAATTAAGATTGCTACTCAGCTGACATGGAGATGGGGAGAATATCTTGGATGATCTGGGAGTAAGAAGGAGGTGGAAAAGTCAGATTCAGAGAAAAATGTGAAGATTTTATGCTGCTGAGGAAGATGTGAGGGGGGAGGGTGGTGGGGTAGGTGCTGGAAGCCGCTGCAGGTGGTCTCTAGAAGCCAGGAAAGGCAAGGAAACAGAGGCTCCTTTACAGCCTCCGCAAGGAATGAAGGAATGAAGCCCTGCTAACACCTAGATTTCAGCCCAGTGAGACCTGTGTTGGACTTCTGACCTCCAGGACTGTAAGAAAATAAATCTGTGTTGTTTGAAGCCGCTGAACTTGTGGTCATATGTTACAGCAGCCACAGGAAACTCATACATCTTTCAAGGCTGGCTTTGTTTGCTCCAAAAGGAAATGCAAAGAGGAAAGTAATACTTTGTATCAAGCTCTGGACTCTATGAATAGTAATCATAACTAATGCTTGGTATTGCTCTTACTATATGCATGGTCCTAAGTGCTTCACATAAAACCGTTCATTGAACTTTCGTAACTCTGTAAGGTAGGTACTATTTTTATCTACATTTTTCACTGATAGGGTAACCAAGGCACAAAGAGGTTGCATAACTTGTTCGAGGCTGCCCAGGCAGTCTGGCTGCAGCGTCCCTGCCACTGCCATGGTTGTGTTTGGTGACTTGAAAGATTGGTTTCTTTCAAGTAAGACATGCAGCCCTTCTAGATATGGTAGAGCAAAACTGTGGGGGCAAATTCATTGGGAGAGCAAGCTCACAGTTTCTGATTTAATAACTATAATAAATACAAGTCAATCTCTTCTTGATAACTCAGTGTCCCCACCAAACCCGAGTTGGCGGGAAATTATTGGAGATAAATCCATGTTGTATGGGATGCACTTTGTCATGCTCCTGGGGGCGCCTGCACTGACACAGAAGCTCACTTGTTACCGTGGAGTAAGTCAGCTTCTGCACCGGCCTGTGTGGGTTAAAATCCTGGCTTGTTGGTTTATTAGCTGTGAAACTCCAAGTAATCTATTTTACCTCTCTGAGCTTAAGTTTCCTCTTCAACAAAACAAAACAAAAACAAAACAAAACAAAACACTCTTCCTTCAAGGATTGGCACTTCAGTGACAGGAGGAAAAGTATGAGTGTTATAGGAGGCAGAAAGAGATTATTTAGGTAGACAGGGTAAAGAGAGTCCCCGGCAGAAAACTTTCCTTCTAACAGAAAGTAACTCAGAAATAGCTCCCTTTCAGGCCAGGTGCAGTGGCTCACGCCTATAATCCCAGCACTTTGGGAAGCCAATGTGGGCGGATTACCTGAGGTCAGGAGTTCAAGACCAGCCTGGCCAACATGATGAAACCCTGTCTCTAAAAAAAAAAACCCACAAAAATTAGCTGGGCATAATGGCAGGTGCCTGTAGTCCCAGCTACTTGGCAGGCTGAGGGAGGTGGATCACTTGAACCTGGGAGGTGGAGGTTGCAGTGAGCCAAGATCACACCATGGCACTCCAGCCTGGGCGACAAAGCAAGACTCTGTCTCAGAAGAAAAAAAAGAAAAAAGGGCTGGGTACAGTGGCTCACACCTGTAATCTCAGCACTCTGTGAGGCCAAGGCAGGTGGATCACTTGAGGTCAGGAGTTCGAGACCAGCTTGGCCAACATGGTGAAAACCTATCTCCACAAAAAATACAAAAATTAGCTGGCTGTAGTGGTGGGTGCCTGTAATTCCAGCTACTCAGGAGGTTAAAAATTGCTTGAACCTGGGTGGCGGAGGTTGCAGTGAGCCAAGATCGTGCCACTGCATTCCAGCCTGAGTGGTAGAGTGAGACTCAGTCTCAAAAAAGAATAAAAGAAAAAAAGAACAAAAAAACCCAGCTCCCTTTCTAACCTCATGCAGTTCAAATAAATCACTTCTCTTCTAACAACAAGTGGCCTGAACGATCAAGCTGTAAAACGCAGATAAGACAGCTCAAGCATAGAAGGGGGCAGAGTCTCCTGGGTAATCACCAAACTTCACACTCATACAATGGGCCTCAGTGAAACAGTGGGCCTTAATGAGCACATTCCTTTCCAAGAAACGGAGCTAAAAGTGCATTGGGGTTGGGGGGATGTCTACCGCTGCAAGAAGCTCTCTGGGAACAGACACAAAAACTCTCCCTCCCAGATAAGCAACACAGACAAAGAGCTGGCCTAGGTGGTCAGGGAATGGGGTGAGAGCCGATAAAAAATCTCTGGTCTATACAGATAGCACACCTGGTCCCAACTAAACTATCGGGCTCTAGGAGTAGAAGACATCCCCTCCTCACTAGCCCATTTATAAAAACCCTGACATTTTTACTACCACCTGGCAAGCCGCTCAGGACCCCTGTCCATGATGGAGAGCTGTTCTTTCCTTTTGCCTGTTAAACTCCTGCTCCAAACTCAGTGTGTGTGTGTGTGTGTGTGTGTGTGTGTGTGTGTGTGTGTGTGTCTGCAACCTGTATCTCCTTGGCTCTGAGACCAAGAACGTTGATACCTACCCCAATGGGGCTGCTTCATGAGGAAGCACTCGCTAAATGTATTTCTACCTCTTGTCTGGTTCTGTAATTCAGGACAGTGGTTAAGTGGTCAGGGGAGAGACACTGAGTCTCCTTTCCTTCCTGTGTTCATTCTGTGTCCATTCCTAGATCCATCACTTGCTTGCTGTAACAGTAGGCAAGGTACTCAACCTCTCTAGTCTCAACTTCCTAATCTGTAAAATGGGCATGCTGATGACAGCATCTCCCTCTAGTTTACTTAGAGCAGTTGTGGAGAATTAATTGGGATGTTTTATGTAAACTGCTCGGAACAGTGCTGGGGACCCAGGGACCCAAGGACCCAGTGGCGTTAGTCCTTCTGCTTGTCAGAGATGAGAGGAAGGGAAGGGAGTCGAACACCCTTCAGCTGAGGCAGGGAGAAGAGTATGTGATGCTGTGGTCAGGGATGACCAATAAGAGAACTTGCAGGAGACAATGGCTCACAGGACTGAGGGGAGAGCTGAGCTGGACAGGGACAGGCTTCCAGGTCAGAGATCCAGGCATCTCCAGGCACAGAGGGTGGGCGGCTGCAGCGTCAGCTAAGCCTGCAATGACAGCTAGCAGCCCACACAATGGTGGTCACGTGAAGGGCGAGAGAACAGTAGTGCACAGTCCTTGTCTTCCTGCCCACTTGTGAATTCCCGGCCGATGTCTGTGTCAGCTTTCACTCATCTGGTGGCCGTATGTTGCCACGTGAAAAATATCCAGTTACAAGACATTATACCATGATGCTATTCTTAGTTTTTTAGAAAAGCACTCTGAAAGAAAGTTCACCAAAATGTGAATAGAAGTTATTTCTGGGCGATGGGTTTTTTAAAACTGTCTTTTAAATATATTTTTGAGTTGCATGGGTTTTTTAAAACCACAACGAGCATGCGTGACTTTTAATAATAAGAACGAGTCTTATTTTTTCCCATTTCCATTCTGGATAGAAAAAAGAACCTATATTTATCTAGCATCATAAGATGTTACGAATCTACGCATCTTCCAGCAAGCTAAGTTTTATCTTTATTAGATGTAATTCAACGCCATGAACATTTGGGGAGCATTGACTCCGTGCCAGCTGTTGGCCCTGGTGTTACAAGAACAAATAAAGCACAATTCCTGCTTTTAGAGAGCTCAGAGTGCCAAGCAATGACTTCTGTTCTGTTTATAAAAGCTCGCAATTTCTGATTTAATATCTGTAATAAATACAAGTCAATCTCTTCTTAATAACTCAGTGTCCTCACCAAACCCGAGTTAGTGTGAAACTGTTTGTTGGGAATGAATCTGTATTGTACGGGATACACTTCGTCATGCTCCTGGGGGCTCCTGCCTTGACACACTGGGTCACTTATTGCTTAGACTAAGTGGTCTTGGACTGTTATGGTTTTCTTGCTACTCAGTAAATAATAATGATGTATTCTCCTTCCTGAACACTACATGTTAGGCAAGGTGCTAAACTTGTACATGTGTGATCACATTTTATTCTCAGAATAACCCATGAAGGATGGGCTTTACTGTTTTCTCAGTTTTACAGATGAGAAAACTGAGGCTCAGATAGGTTAAGTAACTTGCCTAAGGTCACACAGCTAGTCAGTGGACATGCCAAGATTTGAACCCATTTTTAGGCCGATTCCAAGGCCTAAGACATTCATCTCTAACCTATGCACCTTTCCATGCTCAAACTGTGTTTGCGTGTTAGAGCAAATTTTAGGTTCCAGAGAATTTGGAATGTTCCTAGAATCATAAATCTTGTCCCAGGTGTTCCTCTAGAATCTTACCAATTCTCCATCAGGGGGTGGAACCTAATTCTCTTCCCTTGAATCTGGGTGGGCTTGTTTGGTAGCTGCGGATTTCACCTCTCAGATCTCCCGTCAAGAAAAAAGTTACTTTTCAGCTCTAAGGAAAGTGCTGAGCTGCCGTCTGCACCTCTTGGCACCACCATGGTGTGTCTTTGCCTTCAAGCCAAGGCCACTCTCTTTCTGGACAGATTCAACCAGTGACTGAGCAGGGCAGGGGTCTAGGGCCCGGCTGTTTCTGTTCATTATGGGACTCTTTGTCCCAGAGCATGAAGTGGGTTGGCCAAGACCCTGTCCAATCTATGCTGCCATCTGAGACTCTCCTGCACCATCCCGTGTCCCCTCCTTTCCCTTTACAGCTGTCAGAGCCACACTGTATCCTGAAGGCCTTTCCGGCCTCCTTCTGCTTCCTCCTCCCATTCTCTGTCTCAGGTATGACCCCTACTCAACTTCTTGACTCCTAACTCCCATCTCAGGGTCTGCTTCCCAGGAGACCCATCTGACGCAGCCTTTTGCTTGTTTGTGAGCGACACAGTGCTGCGGAAGTGACGCCACGTGACCTGCAGGATGAGGCTACAAAAGGCAATGCAGTTTGCACATTGCTTGCTAGAACCCTCACTCTTGAAGCCTTCAGCTACCACGTAAGAAGCTCAACTCCCCTGAGGCTGCCATACTGTGAAGAAGCCCAAAGTAGAGCCCACATGAAGAGACCACGTGGAGAGGCCCTGAGACTACATGGAGAGAGAGAGAGAGAGAGAGAGAGAGAGAGAATGCCTGATCAGCCCCCATTATTCCAATTCCTTGGGGTTCTACTTCCAGCCATCACTGGACTGAGATCACACGAGAGACCCTAAGCCAGTACTGCCCAGCCTAACTCATCCTGAATTCCTGATCCACGGAGACCCTGAGAGATGAAATACTTTTGTTTTAAGTCACTAAGTTTTGGGCTGATTTGTTACCCAGCAATAAATAGCTGGCACAAGTACCATGTGGGCTGTGGCATGTGAGCATGGGGCCTGCCATTTTTCATAATCCTTCTGCACCTTTACTACTCTGTGGGAGCTCAGCATAGTGGGTGTTCCATGCACATTGGTAACTGTTTTGCATGCTCAGTGAGATTACAGATATGGGCCAGTTCTGAGCTGCCTCGAAATACATGTGTAGCAATGCAAACATTTCCTCTCTAATTAAATTGTGATGAGAATGCATTCTAAGACACCCTCCAAATATTTGTTGATAAGAAAAACAGAGGGTGTTTCTGAGGTTTAGGATTAAAATTATGAGACTATGAAACTCAAAATTATGAGACCCCTAATTTTAAATAAGCAGAAATGACAGTCCATGAGATAGTGGCTCCTGGTCAGTCTCAACATAGTTATAAAGACATATGCGATCAGTGCCAAGGAAAGAGAAGTCATCCTTGTATCTCCTTAGCCCACCCCAAATCTTCACACAGGCTATGACATTGATTCCGAGCTGGGCAGACCAGGGTTTGAATCCCATCTTTACCCATGTAAATGTAACTTGGTTTGCAAAACTGTTGGTAGAATCCACGAAAGCTGAACATACGCATTCCTATGACCCAGCAGTTCCCTCCAAGGTGTACACCAAACACGAGTACACACCAAACACGAGTACACATGCATGTTCACCAAAATCCATGTTCTGCGGTGGGCAGGTCTGTGCAAACCTACCCCAAAGTGAAAGGAAGCCAAGAAGCCTAAGAAAAAGGCTGACAAATCCAGTTTCTTAGTAGGAAACATTTAATAGGGACTTAGGAGCAGAAGCCATGTCTGTGTGTTGGGTGGTACTGAGACAAGATGGTGGAGCCGTGTGGCACTGCCGCTGAGATCCAGGGCTTATATACCATAGGGAAAGGGTGGTTCAGAAGGGTTGCGTGGGACAACTGAAGTACTGCAACATCAACATTGCCTGACCTAAGGGCAGGATTCATGGCAAGTACCTGGTCTCACACAAGGAACAATAGATAAACTGAAAATCTATTTTTTTTTTTTGAAACAGAGTCTTGCTCTGTTGCCTGCAGTGTAGCGGCATGATCTTGGCTCACTGCAACCTCCACCTCCTGGGTTCAAGCAGTTCTCTTGCCTCAGCCTCCTGAGTAGCTGGGACTACAGGTGCCCGCCACCACGCCTGGCTAATTTTTGTATTTTTAGTAGAGATGGGATTTCACTACATTGGCCAGGCTGGTCTCAAACTCCTGAGCTTGTGATCTGCACGCCTCGGCCTCCCAAAGTGCTGGGATTACAGGCGTGAGCCACCGCACCCGGCCAAACTGGAAATCTTAAAGGCCTTCCCATAACAGGAGTTAATCACAAGCCAACGTGGTAGATTAGCATCCAAGATGGAGTTGCTTTGGCTTCCACAGACATGTACTAGAATGTTCATGGTAGCCCAGGGTTTAAAAAGCCCAGATCTGGATACTATCCAAATGTCCACTGTGTTAGTTTTATAGTGCTACATAACAAATTGCCACAAAATTAACAGATTAAAACAACACATATTTTTGACCTCATGGTTTCTGTCAATCAGGAGTTAGGTTGTGGACTCTGCTTCCGAATCTCACAAAACTACAAGCCAGGTGTGTTTCAGTCCATGCAGGCTGCTATACACAATGCCACAGACGGGGTGGCTTATAAATAATAGAAATTTATTGCTCACAGTTCTGGAGGCTGGGGGTCCAAGATCAAGGCATCTGCAGATTCGGTGTCTAATGAGGGCCCACTTTCTGGTCCGTAGATGGCAACTTCTAGCTGTGTCCTCATATAGTGGAAGGGATAAGGGTTCTCTCTCAGGCCTCTTTTATAAGGATGCTGATCCCATTCATGAAGGCTCCACCCTCATGACCTCATCACCTCCCAAAGACCCCACACTTCCTAACACCATCACCTTGGAGGTTAGGATTTGATATGTTGGAATCCTATTGGAAACACGATTGCAAGGTGTCTGCTAGGCAGTAGTCCCATTTCAAGGTTCAACAAGTGTAGGGTCTGCTTCCAAGTTCACATGTTGCTGGCAGAATTCATTTCCTTGTGGCTGTAAAACTGACGGCCTCAGTTTCTTTCTGGATGTGAACTGAAGGCTGCCCCCTGTTCCTTGCCACAGGGGCCTCCCCAAAATACCACTTGGTCTAACAAGGCCTGCAAGGGGGAAAGTGCTCTTGCAGGGCAGAGGTCACAGTCCTGTGTAATGTAACTGTGAGTGAATTCCATCCTACTCCCTGTAATTCTATTGGTTAGAATCACATCGCACACTCTGCCTACTCTCCAGGAGAGGGGCTCACACAGGCTCATGAACCCCAGGAGATGGGGATTGTGGGGGCTACGTTAAGTTTGCCTATCACATCCATCAACGGCAAAATACATACATAAAGCATGGCACATTCACACAGTGGAGCAGTCCAAAGCAACGAGAATGAACAATCCCAACCTCACGCAGCCACAGGGATGCATCTCCAAACAGATGATGGCATGAAGGCGGCTGGACCCAAGAGGGCCTATGTTGTGTGATCTCCTGGTATAAAGTTCAATAACTGTTAACACCTCTGCTGTCAGGAGTCAGGATGGTGGTTACTTGGGATGCAGTTAGTGACTGGGACCACGCATACCTTGTTTGTTGGATGAGAGGTAGCTCATGACCCTCTCACTCTCTCAGCTCACCTGTGAGAGAAGAACCAGCAGGAGCTGAGAAGCAGCTCTGAACCTTGTTTCCAGCTTCAGAACCAAGTGTGTAGCTCTGATCCAATCGCCTGTGGCCAGAGGCAGTTCCTTCCGAAGGCAGTGGGAGCAGATATACTATATAAACGGCTCCAATGGGCCGTGCGTGGTGACTCACACCTGCAATCCCACCATTTTGGGAGGCCAAGGCAGGCAGATCACCTGAGATCAGGAGTTCAAGATCAGCCTGGCCAACATGGTGAAACCCCGTCTCTACTAAAAATACAAAAATTAGTCAGGTGTGGTAGCGGGCACCTGTAATCCCAGTTACTCAGGAGGCTGAGGCAGGAGAATCACTTGAACCCAGGAGGCAGAGGTTGCAGTGAGCTGAGATCGTACCACTGTACTCCGGCCTGGGCGACACAGTGGACTCCTTCATGGGGAAAAAAAAAGGCTCCAATGACAGCCCCCAAAACTTCCCATTTCACATTTGTTAGCCTCCAAGCCTATGCCAGCTTTGCCCACCCTTTCAGGTGGTTTGACGAAACCAACATTGCTGTGTCTTCTCTTCTTGGGAGACAGCGGCAGGTGGCTGATTCCTGGTTGTCTGCACAGGGGGTGGGCAGCAAGAACTCAGTGCCCTATGCTCCCCCTGGTCCCTGGCTTTGGAGCTGGCAGGAAAGTGCTTTCACCATGGTACAGGGACATTAGTCTGTGGAATGGATATCATTTCTGACAGATGCAGGACAAGGAGAAACAGATCTGCCCCTTTGAGCTGAAAGTTTCATTTCAGCTGTTGGCTTTCCCCAAATGGAATGAGAGATGGTGGGAGCGAAAAGCAACACTAACAACAGTGGGCATTCTCTTTTCTCCGTCACACCCTCTGTGTTTTCAGTGGCCAAAGCACATGCCTGCCCCCCAAAAAGGGCATCAGTTCAGTCACAAAAACGGTGGTGTTCAGCCGCTGCCTGAACGCTCTTTGTGAAATCTGACACTGTTGCATCGTTCTCCTGCTCCAAGCTTGTTAACACTCCCAGCACTCTCGGCTGCTCAGCAGTGGCTGGCAGCTCCAGCATTTTGGGTTTCAAGCAGTTATCCCAAGTTTTATCCCAAGTAACTGGGTGCTGTTAAAAGTTAAAACACGGCTGTTTGTAGAGGATTTAAACTTTTTAAAACTGGAGTGAATTTATGAAAGGCAAACTTTAGAATGTTTCTAGGTACTAGCGCAAATGGTGAACAGATAAAGTCTATCAATGGGAGAACGATAAATTGTGGTATATTCATTGAATGGACTACCACACAGCAATAAAAAAGAACAAGCAACCACTACACCCGACATGGATGGATCTCATAAACACGATGATGAGTAAAGGAAAACAGACAGACAGACTATACCGTGTGTTCTGCTGACATCAAAGGAAAGAGGAGGGAAAACTATTCTATGATGATCGAAGTCAGAACAGTGACTGCGTCTGTAGGAGGTGTGTGTATTTACAGGGAAGGGAGCCTTCGGAGGTGTTGGGAAAATTCTGTATTTTTATCTGAGTGGGTTACACAAATGTGTATCTATGTAAAAACCATAGAATTGTACGTTAAAGATTTGGGCGCTGTAGCTCCATAAAGAGTAGGTGTGAAGTTATTCACGTTAATAACCACATCACTCTTGGCCGAGTGCAGTGGCTCACACCTGTAATCCCAGCGCTTTGAGAGGCCAAGGCAGGTGGATCACTTGAGGCCAGGAGTTCGAGACTAACCTGGCCAACATGATGAAACCCCGTCTCTACTAAAAACACAAAAAAATTGCTGGGTATGATGGCGGGCGCCTGTAGTCCCAGCTACTCGGGAGGCTGAGGCAGGGGAATGGCGTGAACCTGGGAGCTTGCAGTGAGCCAAGATCGTGCCACTGCACTCCCACCTGGGCGACAGAGTGAGACTCCATCTCAAAAACAAAACAAAACAAAACAAAACAAAAACACCCCACATCACTCTTGGCCAGGTGCAGTGGCTCACACCAGTAATCCCAGCGCTTTGAGAGGCCGAGGCAGGTGGATCACTTCAGGTCAGGAGTTCGAGATCAACCTGGCCAACATGGTGAAACCCCGTCTCTACTAAAATTACAAAAATTAGCTGGGCGTGGTGCCTCACACCTGTAATCCCAGCTACTTGGGAGACTGAGGCAGGAGAATCGCTTGAACCCCGGGGGGACAGAGGTTGCAGTGAGCCAGGATTGCGCCACTACACTCCAGCCTGGGCAACAAAGCAAGACTCTATCTCAAATAAACAAACCAATACAAACCATGTCACTCTCACTTGCTTTTCTTTTGCTTTTTTTTTTTTTTTTTTTTTTGAGACAGGGTCTGGCACTATCATCCAGGCTGGAGTGCAGTAGAATGATCATAGCTCACTGCAGCCTGGAACTCCCAGGCTCAAGCAATCCTCCTGCCTCAGCCTCTTGAGCAGATGAGACTACAGGTGTGTGCCACCACATGCAGTACATTTTTTGTATGTTTTGTAGAGATGCGGTTTTGCCATATTGCCAGGAGCTGTAGCCGGAGGGCTGGGGAGGGAGGGGCCTGGCATAATGAGCTTTGCGAGGAACAAGGCGTTTTCTCCAGGTCAATGGTTTCAACTGTTTAACAGAGGAATGGGCAGTACTCCATACTTAGTACCACGCAGCGGGCACTCCACTCGGACGCAACTGCAAGTACACTAATTCTAGCTTCACCCCGTCTTCTTCTCAACCTCCAAAAGTTTTTCAAAATGCACGTGAGAGCCAGGCACGTTAGCTTACTCCTGTAATCTCAGCACTTTGGGAGGCTGAGGCGGGCGGATCACCTGAACTCAGGAGTTTGAGACCAGCCTGGCCAACATGGTGAAAACCCGTCTTTACAAAAAGTACAAAAATTCAGCAGGCATGGTGGCAGGTGCCTGTAATTCCAGTTACTTGGGAGGCTGAGGGAGGAGAGTTGGCTGAACCTGGGAGGATTCAAGGTTGCAGTGAGCTGAACTGGCACCACTGCTCTCCAGCCTGGGTGATGGGGCGAGACTTTGTCTCAAAAACAAGAAAAAAGTAGATGTGAACTCCCCTTAGAAGATGGTCATGGCTACAAACGTCTCCTTTTATATATATTTTTACAAACAGCATTGTAGGGAAAAGAAAGAGTCATCAGACTGTTACTGTGTTTATGTAGAAAAGGAAGACATAAGAAACTCCCTTTTGACCTATACCCTGAACAATTGCTTTGCCTAGAGATGCTGTTAATCTGTAACTTTGCCTGAACCTTGAGACACAGAAACACGTGTTGTATGGAACCAAGGTTTAAGGGATCTAGGGCTGTGCAGGGTGTGCCTTGTTAATCAAATGTTTACAGGCAGTATGCTTGGTAAAAGTCATCGCCATTCTCCATTCTCGATAAACCAGGGGCACAATGCACTGCAGAAAGCCGCAGGGACCTCTGCCCTGGAAAGCCGGGTATTGTCCAAGATTTCTCCTTGTGATAGCCTGAGATATGGCCTCATGGGATGGGAAAGACCCGACCGTCCCCTGGCCTGACACCCGTGAAGGGTCTGTGCTGAGGAGGATTAGTAAAAGAGGAAGGCCTCTTGCACTTGAGATAAGAGGAAGGCCACTGTCTCCTGCCTGCCTCTGGGAACTGAATGTCTCTGTATAAAACCCAATTGTACATTTGTTCCCTTCTGAGACAGGAGGAAAACTGCCCTGTGGCAGGAGGCAAGACATGTTGGCAGCAGTGCTGCTCTGTTATTCTTTACTCCACTGAGATGTTTGGGTGGAGAGAAGCATAAATCTGGCCTACGTGCACATCCAGGCATGGTACTTTCCCTTGAACTTATTTGTGACACACATTCCTTTGTTCACATGTTTTCTTGCTGACCTTCTCCCCACTATCACCCTGTTTTCCTGCCGCATTCCCTTTGCTGAGATAGTGAAAATAGTAATCAATAAATACTAAGGGAACTCAGAGACCGGTGCCGGTGCAGGTCCTCCGTATGCTGAGCACTGGTCCCCTGGACCCACTGTTCTTTCTCTGTACTTTGTCTCTGTGTCTTATTTCATTCTCAGTCTCTCGTCCCACCTGACGAGAAATAGCCACAGGTGTGGAGGGGCTGGCCCCCTTCACAGCATCCTGGAAGATTCTTACACAAAGAGAGTTTAAGAACTACCAGTTTAGATGCAACATGCATTTCATATTTAATTTTTACTTGTTCTTAATACATTTTTGTAGCAAAACCCAGAAATTCCAGCAGAGGGGATGTTACTGCATGAAAGGAAAAATCTTTAGCAGGAAACCCATTTGATAAGCCTCACATTCCAACACAGGAATATGAAGACGTTTTCTTTTGAGATGAGGATGTCCACTCGTGAAAGGGTTTTTCCACCACCCATCCCTCTTAGAGACCTCAGATGAGAATCAAGGCAGTCTGTAGAACAAATGCTGGCTGGTTACTGTGTTTACATTCCAAAAATTTGGGAAATTGTCAAAGCCATCATTGTTAAATTAATACGATCTTTGTCTTGAAGGGGTCTGGGGGAAATTATTTTGACAACTATTGTGGGCCAAGTGTGCTTCTTGTTCTACACTGGTTCACTTTCATTGTTGGGCTTGGCACTCTCGAAGAAGCCATGAATGAAGCTGTACATTTCTTAATCCCCAGATGAAATGAGAAATTATTGCAAGGAGGCTTCACTCTTAGACTCAATTTACCCTCATGTTTCTGCATCTTTACATACGAGGCTTTTTCCCTGGATGCAGAATTGAAGAAGTGGAAATTTTAACTAGAAGAGGGAAAGAAACAGACATTCATTCAGCAGCCTCCTTGTGCAAGCAACTTGTATGTTATCTCCTCTAATCCCCAGCCACCCTGCAACGCCTGGATTAGTGTCTCTGTTTTAGAGAGAGGATAACTTAGGATCAGAGGAGTTAGGAAATTTGCCCAGATCACACAGGGTAGCAAGAGCCTGAATCATGATCTGGACCTTGGTCCAGCTGACTCAGTAGAAAGCAAAAGAAATAAGCATCTTGATACCCCTATCACCTAAACAAGAGAAGGTCCTACTGCTTTTAGCCAAAAGGATGGAAATGTGACCAAAGAAATGCCATGTGCGTCAGCTGAAGATAAGGCCCAGTTGCCCCTCGAAGCACAGCCTGGAGAGTGAGCTTGTGGGGACTGCCCTGCTGGGGAGCTGACACGCCGAATCTGACCCTGAAGATCACAGTGACTTTCTTCCTTGGCTCTGTTTTACTCTTCCTGCTCAAGGTCTTTGTAGCGGGTGGTACAATGCCCCTCCTAACAGTGTCCACATTTGAATTCCCAGAATCTGTGAATATGACACCGGACATGGCAAAAGGGACTCTGCAGAAGTGACTGACTTAAGGACCTGAGATGGGGAGATAACCCTGGAGTCTCTGGGTGGGCCCAGTGGAATCACAGCAGTCCTTGTAAGGGGAAGGCAGGAGTTACAGGAGATGAGATGATGTAAGTAGAAACTGGAGTGATGCGGGGTCATGAGCCAAGGAATGCAGTGGTCTCTGTGGGTGGAAAGGCAAGGAAGTGATTCTCCCCCAGAGCCTCCGGGAGTGTAACCCTGCTGACCCTTTGATTTCAGTCCAGTGGGAGCCATGTTGGATTTCCTACCTCTAGTACTGTGAAATAATCACTATGTTGTTTTAAGATATAAAGGTCGGGGCTGGGCGCAGTGGCTTACGCCTGTAAACCCAGCACTTTGGGAGGCTGAGGCTGGCAGATCACGAGGTCAAGAGATGGAGACAATCTTGGCCAAATTGGTGAAACCCTGTCTTTACTAAACATACAAAAATTAGCTGGGCGTGGTGGTGCATGCCTGTAATCCCAGTTACTCGGGAGGCAGAGACAGGAGAATTGCTTGAGCCAGGGAGTCAGCGGTTGCAGTGAGCCGAGATCACGCCACAGCACTCCAGCCTGGGCAACAAAGTCAGACTCCACCAAAAAAAAAAAAAAAAAAAAAGATACAAAGGTCATAATAATTTGTTACAGCAGGAAGGGGAAACTGATACAGTCTCTAAACATTTTTGATTGTACCCCTTAGCAAAACATTTTCACTCATTAGCAAAAAATTTTCTACAACACAGATTCATCATGTATATTGTAGAGCAAATACAAACAGAAATTAAAAAGGATAAAGAGGATACAACAAATGTTTTGAAATACATTTTTGTATGTATTCATGTACTAACAGTATAAAATCCTTGTGGTTATCACTAAAATTATTTGCATAAATAGTGTTAATAAATATTTAATCAGAGTGAAAAATTGAACCTGTTTCATTATCTTTTAAACTCTTGAATGCTTTTTGATACTATAAAGAACTGATTCTAAACTTCCATAGTTTGTTTGTTTTTTGAGAAGGAGTCTTGCTCTGTTGCCCAGGCTGGAGTGCACTGGCACCATCTTGGCTCATTGCAACCTCTGCCTCCTGGGTTCAAGCACCTCTCATGCCTCAGCCTCCTGGGGTAGCTGGGATTACAGGCATGCACCACCACACTTGGCTGATTCTTTTATATTTTTAGTAGAGACAAGGTTTTGCCATGATGGCAAGGCTGGTCTCGAACTCCTGACCTCAAGTGATCTGTCCTCCTTGGCCCTCAAAGTGCTGGGATTACAGGCATGAGCCACTGTGCCCAGCCAGGTTCCATAGAGTTGAATACATGGTTTGAAAGGTATCATAACTGGAAAATGTTCCACACAAATGCTCGTGGCTCTGTGCAGAAGCAGCTAATGATACTCATTTTTCAATCCCAACTGCCAATTATGCACAGATTTTTCTTGACATCTGGCTAGTAAACTCCCATGTTTCCTAATCTTGATGTTGTTCTTGCAAACTAATTGGAAGGTGCTCACTTTTGATATTTTCAACAAGTGAGTTCAAAACCCACTAAAACTGTTTACCTGAAAGATATTGTAAATGGTTGGAATAGTTCATTTCCAAGATCTTGGGCATGCAGCTTTGAGCACTTTCATAAATGATACATTTAAATGTTTGTTTTTTGGGGTGGTGGTGGTGGTAAAAAGCCTGGCCGTTCTAACTCCCTCCCATGATGTATAGCCTCATGTTTTACTTCTTTTTCTCTGAAGGATAGACCTTCAACTTGCTTCTGATAACCTACCACAAAATATAGTATATTGGACATCCTTGTGTCTGTCCTTTCGTACACCTGTGCAGGTAGACAGAATATCCAGAGAGAAAATCTATAAAGAAACAGCTGGCCTGAGCAACACTATGGACCAAATGGGACAACAGACATATACAGCATGTTCCACCCAGTGACAGAAGAATACAGATTCTCTTCAGGTACACACAGAATGTTTTCCAGGATGGATCACGTGTTAGGTCACAAAAGAAGTCTTCACAGACTGAGGAAGTTTGAAATTATTCCAATTATCTTTTCCAACTACAATGAAAGGAAACTAGAAATCAATAACAGTAGGAAAATGAGAATCACATATACATATATGGAAACTAGACAACACACTTTCGAACAGTCATTGGTCAAAGAGGGATCCAAAGTAATTTTAAGACAAATGAAAATGAAAACATAACATACCAAAACTTAAGAGATGCAGCAAAGGAAGCACTGAGAGAGACAATTACAGTGATAAATGCCTATATTAAAAAAGAAGAAAGACCTCAAATAAACAACCCTAACTTTATACTCCAAGGAAAAAGAACAAATTAAGCTCAAAGTTAACATAAAGAAGGAAATAAATATTAGAGCAGCAATAAATCAAATAGAGAATAGAAAAACAATAGAAAAAAATGAACAAGACTAAGCGTTGGTTTTTTAAAGGATAAAGTTGACAAATCTTTAGCTAGACTAAGGAAAAAAGAGAGAAAATTCGAATAAATAAAATCAGAAACAAAAGAGGAGACATTACAATGGATACGCCAGAAATTAAAAGGATCCTAAGGGACTATTATGAACAATTATATGCCAATAAATTGGGTAACCTAGAAGAAATATATACATTTCTGGAAACATACAACCTACCAAAATTGAATTAAGAAGAAACAGAAAATCTGAACAGTCCAATAGCAAATAGCAAATAAATTCACTAACAAGAAACCTCTCAACAAAGAAAAGCCCGGCACCAGATGGCTTCATGGATAAATTCTACCCAACATTCAATGAAGAATTCATACCAATCCTTCTCAAACTCTTCCAAAAAATAGAAGAAAGGGGAACACTTCCAGAGTCATTTTATAAGGCCAGTATCAGCCTGTTACTAAAGCCGGACAAATATATCACAAGAGAAGAAAATTACAGGCCAATATCCCTAATGAACATAGATGTAAAAATCCTCAATAAAATACTAGCAAACTGAATTCAACAGCACATTAAAAGGATTCTACACCATGACTAGGTAGAATTTATCTCTGGGATACAATGATGGGTTCAACATACACAAATCAATCAATGTGATATACTACATCAACAGAATGAAAGATGAAACACACATAATATTTGCAATAGATACAGAAAACGTATTTGACAAAATTCAGGATCCATTTGTGATGAAAACTCTCAACAAAATAGGTATAGGAGAAACTTACCTTTCCACAATGAAGGCCATGTAAGAAAAGTCCACAGCTAACATCATAATCAATGGAGAAAAACTGAAAGCTTTTCATCTAAGGTCTGGTACAAGGCAAGGATGCTCACTCTTGCCACTCTATTCAACAAGGTACTAAAGTTCTAGCTAGAGCAGTTACATAAGAAAAAGAAAAGTCACCCAAATCGGAAAGAAAGAAGTAAAATTATCTCTGTTCGAAGATGACATGATTATGTCATCTTAACAAAAACTGTCAAGACTAACAAACAACTCAGCAAAATTACAGCATACAAAATCAATGTATAACAATCAGTGATGTTTCTATACACAAACAACAAACTATCCAAAAAACCCAATTTAGAAAACAATCTCATTTATAATAGCAACAACAAAAAATTAAGTATCTATGAATAAACTTAACCAAAGAGGTGAGTACGATGACAATTGTATAACATTGATGAAGGAAATTTAAAGACACAAATAAGTGGAAAGACATCCTATGTTATGGAGTGGAAGACTTAATATTGTTAAAATGTCCAAAGAGATCTACAGATTCAGTGTAATCCCTATCAAAATCCCAATGGCATTCTTCACAAAAATAGAAAAATCCTAAAATTCAAATGGAACAACAAAAGATCATGAACAGCCAAAGCAATTTTAAGCAAGACAAGCAAAGCAGGAGGAATCCTACTTTTTCATTTTCAAAGCTACAGTACTCAAAACAGTATGGTATTAGTGTAAAGACAGACCAGTGGAACAGACTAGAGGGGACAAACAAATCCATGCATGTATGGTCAACTGATCTTAGACAAGGGTGCCAAGAACATACAATGGGAAAAAGATAGTCTCCTCAACAAATGGTGCTGGGAAAACAGTATATCCACATGCAGAAGAATAAAATTGGATCCTATCTCACATCACATAAAAAATCAACTCAAGGCTGGGTGCGGTGGCTTATGCCTGCAATCCCAGCACTTTGGGAGGCCGAGGTGGGCAGATCACAAGGTCAGGAGTTCAAGACCATCCTGGCTAACACGGTGAAGTCCTGTCTCTACTAAAAATGCAAAACAATTAGCCGGGAGTGGTGGCGGGTGCCTGTAGTCCCAGCTACTCAGAAGCTGAGGCAGGAGAATAGTGTGAACCCAGGAGGTGAAGCTTGCAGTGAGCCGAGATCGCGCCACTGTACTCCAGCCTGGGTGAGAGCAAGACTCTGTCTCAAAAAAAAAAAAAGAAAAAAGAAAAAAAAAAATCAAATCAACCCAAAATGGATTAAAGACATAAATATAAGACTTGAAATTGTAAAATTATTAGAAGAAAACATAGGGAAACATCTCCTTGACATTGGTCTTGGCAGTGAGTTTTGGATATGACACTGAAAATAGGCAGCAAAAGCAAAATAAACAAGTAGGACTACATGAAACTAAAAGCTTCTGAACAGCAAAGGAAAGAATCAACAAAGTAAAAAGCCAATCTACAAAATGCGAGAAAATATTTTCCAGCCAATATCTCATAAGGGGTTAATATTGAAAATATATAAGGAACTAATACAACTAAATAGCAAAAAAGACAAATAGTCTGATTAGAAAATGGGCAAAGGACTAAAAAAGACATTTCTCAAAAGAAGATATATAAATGGCTATCAGATAAATTAAAAAGTGCTCAACATCACTAGTCATAAGGGAAAAGAAATCAAAATCACAATGAGGTATCACCTCACACACCTAATAGAGAGGCTATTATCAAAAAGACAAAAAAAAAAAATAATAATAATAATTGTTACCAAGCATGCAGAGGGAAGGGAACTCTTGGATACTGTTGGTGGAAATGTAAAATAGTACAACCATTATGGAAAAAAGTATGGAGGTTCTTGAAAAAATTAAAAATAGAACTACCATATGATTCTACAATCCCACTTCTGGGTATATATTCAAAGCAAATAAAATCAGTATGTTAAAGAGAGGTCTGTGCTCCTAAGCCTATTGCAGTACTATGCACTATAGCCAGGATATGGAAATAACGTATGTTCACTAGTGGATGAATGGATAAAGAAATTGTGGTATATATACAACGGAATATTGTTCAGCCATAAAAAGAAGGAAATCTTGTCATTCTCAACAACATAGATGAAGACATTGTGCTAAGTGAAATAAGCCAGACACAGAAAGACAAGTACTGCGTGATCTCACTTACATGTGGAATCTAAAACAGTTGAACTTACAGATTCAGAGAGTACAATGGTGGTTGCTAGGGGCTGGGTGGGGAAATGGGGAGGTGTTGGTCAAAGGGTACAAAGTTTCGGTTGTGCAAGATGAGTAAGTTCTGGAGTTCTAACATACAGCATGGTAATGATAGTTAACAATATTCTGTTGTATACTTAAACTTTGCTAAGAGGGTAGACCTTAAGTGTTCTCAACACACACACACACACACACACACACACACACACACACACACTATGTGAGGTGAAAGAAATGTTAACTAGCTTGGTTGTGGTGATCACTTCATGATGCATATGTATAGCAAAACATCAAGTTGTAAACCTTAAGTATACGTAATTTTTTATTTCTCAATGATACCTCAATAAAGCTGAAACAAAAATCTGGGTACCTTTTTGAAATATAGACCCAAGAGCAGCATTGTAGGGTCCTGGAATATGTGTGGTTTCTTTTATTTGACTAAATGCTAGTCTTCTCCTCCCCCCAAATATTATATTCATGCCATTCTATACCCCTATACACAATGCATGAAGACCCCCAAGCATCCACATCCTTGCCAACACTTAGCCGATTTATAATTTTTGTCAGTCGAATAGGTGTCAAGTGCTTATCTCGTTGTTTCAACGTTAATTTTCATGATTACTAATGAGTATGAACATCTTTTCAGATGCTTGTGAGCCCTTTGGCTTTCCTCTTTTAATAAGTTGCCTGATTGATGTCTTTGTCCATTTTCCTACTGGGATTGTCCTCTTTTACTTACTGACTTTCAGGAGTCCTGTGAATCATTCTACAATTGTGCTGTTCAGTATGGTGGCTACTAAGCACATTTTAAAATATGGCTACTGGAAAATTTAAAATTATGTAAGTGGCTCACATTTTACTTCTCGTGAAAAGTGCTGGACTAGGTACTCAAGTCTTGTCCGTTTCACACATTTTACAATGTCTTCTCCCAATTTCTGTCCCCTTTTTATTAACTTTACTCATAGTGTCCTGTGTTTTCGCAAAACCTTTAATTACTTTATTAGGCAGGTATCACTTATTATTATTTTACTTAAGTTCTGGGATACATGTGCAGAACATGCAGGTTTGTTACATAAGTATACATGTGCTATAGTGATTTGCTATACCTATCAACCCATCATCTATGTTTTAAGCTCCATATGCATTAGGTCTTTGTCCTAATGCTGTCCCTCCCCTTCCCCTCTAGCCCCTGACAGACCCCAGTGTGTGTTGTTCCCCTCCCTGTGTCCATGTGTTCTCATTGTTCAACTCCCACTTATGAGTGGGAACATGTAGTGTTTGATTTTCTGTTCCTGCATTAGTTTACTGAAGATGATGGCTTCCAGCTTCATCCATGTCTCTGAAAAGGACATGATCTCATTCTTTTTTATGGCTGCATAGTATTCCATGGTGTATATGTACCACATTTTCTTTATCGGGTCTATCACTGATGGAC
The DNA here is from genome assembly GCF_001698545.2 of Rhinopithecus bieti. Lineage (NCBI taxonomy): Eukaryota > Metazoa > Chordata > Mammalia > Primates > Cercopithecidae > Rhinopithecus > Rhinopithecus bieti. Next base: position 5,612,803 of record NW_016803937.1, read on the forward strand.
ATTTGGGCTGGTTTTATTGTAAATAGTGCTGCAATAAACATATGTGTGCATGTGTCTTTATATTAGAATGATTTCTACTCCTTTGGGTATATACCCAGTAATGGGATTGCTGGGTCAAATGGTATTTCTGGTTCTAGATCCCTGAGGAATCGCCACACTGTCCTCCACATGGTTGAACATTCTCACCAATAGTGCAAAAGCATTCCTGTTTCTCCACAGCCTCGCCAGCATCTATTGTTTCTTGACTTTTTAATAATTGCCATTCTGACTGACACGGGATGGTATCTCATCGTGGTTTTGATTTGTATTTCTCTAATGATTTCTCTAGAGATTTGCATTTATCTAATGATCAGTGATGATGAGTTTTTTTTTTCATATGTTTGTTGGTTGCATAAATGCCTTCTTTTGGCCAGGCACGGTGCCTCATACCTGTAATCCCAGCACTTTCAGGGACTGAGGCAGGTGGATCACCTGAGGCCAGGAATTCAAGACCAGTCTGGCCAACCCATCTCTACTAAAGATACAAAAATTATCAGGGCTTGGTGGTGAGCACCTGTAATCCCAGCTACTCAGGAGGCTGAGGCAGGAGAATCCCAAACAGAACCTGGGAGGCACAGTTTTCAGTGAGTCCAGATCACACCATTGCACTGCAGCCTGGGCAACAAGAGCAACACTTTATCTCAAGAAAAAACAAAATAAAATAAAACAAATAAATAAATAAATGCCTTCTTTTGAGAAGTGTCTGTTCATATCCTTTCCCCACTTTTTGATGGGATTGTTTTCTTCTCTTAAATTTAAGATTTACAAGAAAATCTTTTTGTAGATTCTGGATATTAGACCTTTGTCAGATGGGTAGACGGCAAAAATTTTCTCCCATTCTGCATGTTGTCTGTTCACTCTGATGCTTGTTACTTTTACTGTGCAGAAGCTCTTTAGTTTAATAAGATCCCATTTGCCAATTTTGACTTTTGTTGCAATTGCTTTTGGTGTTTTGTCATGAAGTCTTCACCCATGGCTGTGTCCTGAATGGTATTGCCTGGGTTTTCTTCTAGGGTTTTTATGGTTTTGGGTTTTACAGTGAGGTCTTTAATCTATGTTGAGTTAATTTTTGTATTTTTGTATAAGGTGTTAAGGAAGGAGTCCAGTTTCAGTTTTCTGCATATGGCAAGCCAGTTTTCCCAACATTATTTATTAAATATGGAACCCTTCCCCCATTGCTTTTATCAGGTTTGTCGAAGATTAGATGGTTGTAGATGTGCGGTGTTATTTCTGAGGACTGTTCTGTTCCATTGGTCTATATCTCTGTTTTGGTACCAATATCATCCTATTTTGGTTACTGTAGCCTTGTAGCATAGTTTGAAGTCAGGCAGTGTGATGCCTCCAGCTTTGTTATTTTTGCTTAGGACTGTTTTGGCTATATGGGCTCTTTTTTGGTTCCATATGAAATTTAAAGTAGTTTTTTCTAATTCTGTGAAGAATGTCAATGGTAGTTTGATGGGAATAGTATTGAATCTATAAATTACTTTGGGCAGTATGGCCATTTTCACAATATTGATTCTTCCTATCCATTAGGATGGAATGTTTTTCCATTTGTTTGTGTCCTCTCTTATTTCCTTGAGCAGTGGTTTGTAGTTTTCCTGAAGAAGTCCTTCACGTCCCTTGTAAGCTGTGTTCCTAGGTATTTTATTCTCTTTGTAGCAATTGTGAATGGGCGTCCATTCATGATTTGGCTCTCTGCTTGTCTGTTGTTGGTGTACAGGAATGCTTGTGAGTTTTGCACACTGATTTTGTATTATGAGACTTAGCAAAAACACATGAAAATATAAAGACTAATGACACTATGAAGACAGCATCATCTAGTATGCAAAATAATTAGCTAGCATCATAATGATAGGATCAAATTCACACATAACAATATTAACCTTAAATGTAAATGGGCTAAGTGCTCCAATTAAAAGACACAGGCTGGCAAACTGGATAAAGAGTCAAGACCTATTGGTGTGTTATATCCAGGAGACCATCTTATGTGCAAGGACACACACAGGCTCAAAATAAAGGGATGGAGGAAAATTTACCAAGCAAATGGAAAGCCAAAATAGCAGGGGTTGCAATCCTAGTCTGTGATAAAACAGACTTTAAACCAACAAAGATCAAAAAAGACAAAAAGTGTATTACATAATGGTAAAGGGATCAATGCAACAAGAAGAGCTAACTATCCTAAATATATATGCACCCAATACACCCAGATTCATAAAACAAGTTCTTAGAGACCTATGAAGAGACTGAGACTCCCGCACAATAATAGTGGTAGACTTTAACACCCCTTGGTCAATATTAGACAGATCAATGAGATGAAAAATTAACAAGAATATTCAGGACTTGAACTCAGCTCTGGATCAAGTGGACCTAATAGATGTCTACAGAACTCTCCACCCCAAATCAACAGAATATACATTCTTCTCAATGCCACATGGCATTTATTCTAAAATCAACCACATAATTGGAAACAAAACACTCCTCAGCAAATGCAAAAGAACTGAAATCATAACAGTCTCTCAGACCACAGTGCAATTAAATTAGAACTGAGGATAAAGAGACTCACTCAAAACCGCATAACTACATGGAAATTGAACAACCTGCTCCTGAATGACTCCTGGGTAAATAACGAAATTAAGGCAGAAATCAAGAAGTTCCTTGAAATCAATGAGGAAAAAGAGACAATGTATCAGAATCTCTGGGACACACAGCTAAAGCAGTGTTAAGAGGGAAATTTACATTTACTAAATGCCCACATCAGAAACCTAGAAAGGCCTCAAATCGACACCCTAACATCACAATTAAAAGAGCTACAGAAGCAAGAGCAAACAAATCCAAAAGCTAGCAGAAGACAAGAAATAACTAAGATCAAAGCAGAACTGGAGGAGATAGAGACACAAAAAACCCTCCAAAAAATACATATCCAAGAAATGGTTTTTTGAAAAAACTAACAAAATAGATAGACTGCTAGATAGACTAATAAAGAAGAAAAGAGAGAAGAATTAAATAGACACAATAAAACATGATAAATGGGATATCACCACCGACCCCACAGAAACATAGAGTTCCATCAGAGAATACTATAAAACACCTCTATGTAAACAAATTAGAAAATCTAGAAGAAATGGACAAATTCCTGGACACATACACCTTCCCAAGGCTAAACCAGGAAGAAGTGAAATCCCTGAATAGACCAATAACAAGTTCTGAAATTGAGGCAATAATAGCCTACCAACCAAAAAAAGCCCAGGACCAGATGGATTCACAGCCAAATTCTACCAGAGGTACAAAGAGGAGCTGGT
>NW_016803937.1:5617317-5637534 GCF_001698545.2 Rhinopithecus bieti
AAAAAAAAGCCCAGGACCAGACAGTTTCACAGCTGAATTCCACCAGAGGTAAAGAGGAGCTGGTACCATTCCTTCTGAAAGTATTCCAAACAATTGAAAAGGAGGGACTCCTCTCTAGCTCACTTTATGAGGCCAGCATCGTCCTGATACCAAAACCTGGCAGAGACACAATAAAAAAGGGAAAACTTCAGGTCAATATCCCTGATGAACACGGATGTGAAAATCCTCAATAAAATACTGGCAAACAGAATCCAGCAGCACATCAAAAAGCTTATCCACCGCGATCAAGTTGGCTTCATCTCTGGGATGCAAGGCTGGTTCAACATACGCAAATCAATAAACATAATTCATCACATAAACAGAACCGACAAAAACCATATGATTATCTCAATAGATGCAGAAAAGTCCTCGATAAAATTCAACATCCCTTTATGTTAAAAACTCTCAAGAAACTAGGTATTGATGGAACGTATCTCAAAATAGCAAGAGCTATTTATGACAAACCCATAGCCAATATCACACTGAATGGGCAAAAGCTAGAAGCATTCCCTTTGAAAACTGGCACAAGGATGCCCTCTCTCACCGCTCCTATTCAACATAGTATTAGAAGTTCTGGCCAAGGCAATCAGGCAAGAGAAAGAAATAATGAGTATTCAAATAGGAAGAGAGGAAGTAAAATTGTCACTGTTTGCAGATGACATGATTCTATATTTAGAAAGCCCCATCAACTCAGCCCAAAAACTCAAAATGTTTTTTGATAATTTCTTCCTCTGTTTTTGCTCAGAAAGACATTTTCCTAAGTTTCTTCTATTGGCTTTATAGTTTTATCTTTCACATTTAACTCTTAATTCACTGGAGGCCACTTTTCTGTAAGATGTTACACAGGAATCTTGTCTCAGTTTTCCTAATACCATCTATTAAGCAATCTACTGTCTATCTACTAATTTGTGGTGCTACCTTTATTGTACTTTATTTATTTATTTTTGAGATGGAGTTTCGCTCTAGTTGCCCAGGCTGGAGTGCAATGGTGTGATCTCAGCTCACTGCAACCTCTGCCTCCTGGGTTCAAGCGATTTTCCTGCCTCAGCCTCCCAAGTAGCTGGGATTACAGGCATGTGCCACCATGCCTGGCTAATTTTGTATTTTTAGTAGAGATGGGGTTTCTCCATGTTGGTCAGGCTGGTCTCAAACTCCCGAACTCAGGTGATCTGCCTGCCTCAGCCTCCCAAAGTGCTGGGATTACAGGCATAAGCCACTGCGCCTGGCCTATAATTTAAATTTGTACACACACACACACACACACACACACACACACACACACACACACAGCCTGAGCTCTATTTTATTCCATTACAACCTATACTTTACAGCTTTTCCATTAGACACTATTCCTATTAAAAAAGTAATATACTTTGGAGAATATGTATTCCCTGGTACATCTTTTATTTAATGGCTCATGAAAAAGTGGCCTTTTGTGTATTTCTTTATTGAAACAAAATCTAGCAAATACCATTAGCTGTAACATTTTTTTTGAAAGAAAAAAAATGTATTCTCACCCAGCTGTACAAAAAACCTCCCACACAGCATAATTTCTTTTAATCCTACTTTCTTCAAATGTTCCATGTTTTCTATGCCCTTTCTAATGACCATGCTGACAAAGAAATGCATTTTGGTATTTGCATTTCACTCTATATTATTTTACCCAATTTTTACTGCAGTGGAAAGAAGAAGCATTTCCCCAATGACATATGTCTCTTTTGTCTTTCACTAAGTAATCTCAAAAGAGATTTCTGTATATTTATAATCTTATTCGGTAGACTTTCACAAAGCACCGGACACAGTATTACCTGATTTTACATATGACTGAAAAAAATGGAGGCAGTTTGTCTTCACGTCCTGAGTGTTTATTTTTCTAAGGTCTTGCTAATCACAACAGTTTTGACCCTGATTATCTAATATCTCCCAGCATAGGATCAGGTAGACCGACAAAAGGATATGGCAGATGTAGGAGGCTCTGCTGGCCCAGCTCACTCTTTTATCCCACTACCAGCAAGTTGATTTGGTATAATCATCCTCCCTTTTACTCTCAGCACGTGGAATTTTCTTTTTCTTTTTTTGAGACAGGGTCTGGCTCTGTTGCCCAAGCTGGAGTGCAGTGGCACAATCATGGCTCACTGCAGTTTTGACCTCCTAGGCTCAAACAATCCTCTGGTGTCAGACCAGCTAATTTAAAAAAACATTTTTTTTTTTGGTAGAGAAGGGGTCTTGGTATGTTACCCAGGCTGGTCTTGAACTCCTGGTCTAAGGGGATCCTCCCACTCTGAGCACATAGAATTTTTGTGCCACTAGTACAAAAGGGGGTCACATGACACAGGCCCAGCCAATCAGCCTACTCCATCTTCCTGGCCCTGATTGGCTCAAGGATGGGCATGTGACCCAGACCAGGCCAATGAGACCCAACTGGAATATTATTAGTTGGATTATTATTACAGAGATGCTCCCTTTGCATGGAGCTTGCCAAACCTGAGGATGTAAAGGTGGACCACCAGAGGAAGTCTGCTTGGAAACACAGCCAACAGGAAGAAAGCAAGCTGGCAGGAGGCCTGACGGTGTCATCTGAGTTCCTTCTTCAGCCTTGCCTGTCCTCCATGATGGGAACCATGTCCCCTGTTTTTATTTATGGCTGTTAGGGTTGCTTTTGGTTATTTCCAAAAACTACCAGCTGCATGCTGTTCTTTATCTTTTAAGGATGCTTCTGTCTGATCTTTGTCCTGGACTCAAGGCTGTCTTCCTCTCTCTAAAGGTCTTCAGCAAAGGCACAGGCGGGGTGGTTGTACCACGAAGGCTTTCCTATGGATTATATATTACTGTTGTGCTTCATAGTGGCCCCTCCCATAGTCTAACAGCTCAGCTAGAGCTGATGGGCATTACATTAGTCTGTTCTCACACTGCTAATAAAGAAATACCCAAGTCTGGGTAATTTATAAAGGAAAGAGGTGTAATGGACTCAGTTTCACATTGCTGGGAGGCCTTACAATTATGGTGGAAGAGCGAGGGATGTCTTACCAGGCAGCAGGAAACAGGGAGCTCGTGTAGGGGGACTCCCCTTTATAAAACCGAAAGATCTCATGAGACTTATTCACCATCAGGAGAAAAAACATGGGAAAGACCCGCCCCCATGACTCAATTACCTCCCACCGGGGTCCCTCCCATGACATGTGGGAATTATGGGAGCTACAATTCAAGATGAGATTTTGGTGGGGACACAGTCAAACCATAGCAGGCATCAACCAGGAACTTGCAGCTTCACACCCACTTCCCCAACTGTGTGAATTAAATGTATTAATATAACATTGCAGTGAGTGTATTTGCCTCTTATTCCTCATCTTTGCAGAAGTTCTGGGAAAGAGGAGGATTTGCTGACTCGGCACCTTCTGCATACCTAATTACCTGGGGAATTTTGCGTTAGAAAACACTAACACAGTCATTACAAAAGAAGCACAGAACCCTAGACTTGAAAGGATCTCAGCCATTCTGATTTGTAGTCTCATCCTAAGAAACGTGTCATAACAGACAATCAATGCTCACGTGTAGCTGCATGGTAAACTTTGGAAAAAGGTCAGAAAGTTTTTTTTTAAACAAAGCATTCACTTACCCTACAGTCAAACAATTCCATTCCTAAATATTCACCCAAGAGAAATGAAGACGTGTCTCTACAGACATGTATAGAAATGTTCTTCATAGCTTTATTCACAATAGTTTCAAGTTGGAAACTAACCAAGTCTCCACCAACAGGAGAAGAAATTTGTTTTAAGGTGGTATATTCAGACAACAGAATACACACAGCAATGAAAAGAAATGAACTGCGGATAAATGCAATGACATGGATGAATCTCAGAAACATGCCAAGTGATAGAGGCCAGATCCCAGCAGTGCACAGTGTATGATTTAATTGGAATGGAGTCTCAGACAAACAGAACTGATCCTGGGTGAAAAATGTCAAAATATGTACCTTTATGATACACGTACCAACATGATACATGTACCAATAGGATCCATGGTGGGCTGTTCAGTTGAAGCTGGGGCCCTGGAGGGAAGGCAGCCACCATCAGAGATGGGTCCAGAAACACTGCGGCTTTTCTCTTCTTCCTGCGCTTCAGTCATTGCTGACATCTCCACTGACCAGACCAGTTTGCCCCGGGAGCCTGGGAGATACAGGCTGGAGTCACGTGGTCAGTGATCAAGCTGAGAGGCAAACCTAGGTCTGCCCTGCTCCTAAGCTAATGTTGCCAGATTTAACAAAGAAAAACACAGAATGTAGTTATTTGAATTTCAGATAAACAACAAATGATTTTTTTTTAAGGATAAGTATGTCTTTTGCAATATTTGGGACATTGTTTACCCTAAAAAAGTATTTGTTATCTGAATTTTATCTGGTAATCCTATTAAACTCTTTCAGCAAAAGACTTTTATTTTAAATTATTATTATTTTTGAGACAGGGTCTCACTCTGTTGCTCAGGCTGGAGTACAGTGGCACAATCACGGCAGACTGCAGCCTCCACCTCCTGGGCTCAAGTGATCCTCCCACCTCAGCCTTCTGAGTAACTGAGACCACAGGTGCACACCACCACACCTAGATAATTTTTTTTTTTTTGTAGAGAAGGGATCTCCCTGTGTTGCCTAGGCTGCTCTCGAACTCCTGGGCTCAAGTGATCCTCCTGCCTTGGCCTCCCAAAGTGCCGGGATCACAGGGGTGAGCCACCGTGCCTGGCCTCTTTCAGTGAAAGACTGTACTGACACGGAGGCCGCTGTCAGTTACAGCCTCACTGTATCTTCATAAATTGGCATTCTTGTTTGTCCTTCTGTAGTAGTCAGAAGTCTCTTGGTTACAGGTGACAGAAATACATTGTAAACTACCTTAGGCAAAAAGGGCAGCTCATTAGCTGAGGTCAAACCTTGGAAAGAACAGTCATCGGGGCTGGAACCAGAAATCCTTCCTCTTCCCCTTGTCTTTCCCTCTCTGCGCACCGTCTTCATTCTCTCCGTCGGCTTTGTCCACGAGCTGGATCCAGTTTCCAGATTCACATTTTTCCATGAGTAAGGAACAGGCATCTTTTATCCAGATATGAGAGCAATCAATGGGAAAGCCCGTTGTAGGTCACATGACCTTCTCTGAAGGTTAACATTGATTCCGTAAGGATCAATTCCCCCACCTCAATGATCCTCAAAGTGTGGTCCCATGACAGCAACATCAGCATCACCTGGGAACTTGAACAGGCATTTGGGGGTTACTGCAGAGGTACTAAATTAGCATCTGGTTAACAAGCCCTCCAGGTGATCCTGATGCACCATCGGCTGGGAGAACCACTGCGCTAGATGAAGGGGAGCTGCTCTGTTGGAAGAGAAGGGCACTGGGCAGAAAACATCATTGCCTATGATTGCACTAGCTTCTCTGACCCTAGTGAAGTGAGTCCTCACCAAGTTTTGATAAGCTCACATCTTAGAGCTTGCAGGAGCTCAGACCATGCAGTACGGTGACTTCTCCAGCACAGGTGCCCTGGGCAGGCCTGGTGACCAGCCTTCGCCACGTGCACTCCCAGTCAGGGGATCTTTCAACTCTTGACCTCTTCTCCCCTCAATCCAGTGGTCCTCCACCTGCCTCCCTCCACAATTAGCAATAATCAGCCAATCATTTGTATTGTATATAAGTAGGGAAATTAAGTGACAAAAATAAGGATGTTGGCTTCATTTGTCCCTTTTAGAGACATAACAGGAGCTTTTTACATTTCACAAAATCATATAGTCATATTAATATGCCTAACCCGATGATGGCTTCTTCAAATGCCTTTCTTTTTGCACATAAGACATTAAGGTAGGCATTTAAAACTGCATCTTTGAGCATCTCCGACATTAACAAATTATTATACACTAATTGTTCTGAGGTCTGGCCACCTCTCTCAACAGGCAAGGTTTTCCATTTGCAGAATTTAAAACATACCGGAGCAATTTGTGTTCCATAATAGCTACAAATTTGTTAGCTTGACTCGAAACTAAGAAAACCTGGGAAGCTATTAGGTAAATACAGATGATGTCTCTCCAATGATGGTAATTAACACAGAGATCTCCAAAATGGCATTTTCTTTATGATTAGGTCTGTAATAGCGAGCATTTCAAAGCCTGTGGGGTGGCACCAAGAGCCCCTGGAACATTTTCCTGACCCCTCAGCAGTTCTTCCTCTCTGAAGAAGTCTTTTTATTTCCTTAGAGGGAATAAGAAACAGAGGATGAAGACCAGCTCCGCCTCCTCTGAAACCCCAAAGCCAACCATGAGCAGAGTGGCCTTGACAGCTGGTTGTAACCCCGCCTCTCCAATCCTCTCTGCCTCTTAGATAGCTCCATTGCTAAATAGAGGGCTGGGCTGGACATGGTGCCTCACGCCAGTCATCCCAGCACTTTCGGAGGCCGAGGTGGGGGGATCGCTTGAGCTCGGGAGTGTGGTACCAGCCTGGGCAACACAGTGAGACTTCGTCTCTACCAAAAAATAAGAAATTAGCTGGGCGTATACGAAATTATATGAGTTTTTATAGTACCAGCTACTCAGGAGGCTGAGGCAAGAGGATCGCTTGAGCCCTGGGAGATTGAGGCTGCAGTGAGCCATGATTGCGCCACTGCACTCCAGCCTGGGCGACATGGCAAGACCTTGTCTCAAAACAAACAAACAGAATAACAAAAACAAAATAGAACGCTGTGTCTGAGGTCGAGTCACCTCATTTGTACTGAAATCAGTGTTGTTCAGACCTGTGCTTGAACTTGATCACGCGTGGGTCACCTGTCACGTTTCAGGTAATGCTAGGGAATGAGGTTCTATTCACCACTGCAGGAGGGTCTTCCTGATCAGCTGATCTCCCACTTGCAATTTATCAAACGAATGAAGCAGTAGGAGACCCGGGAGCCTTGATTGCTACCCCTCCCGCCAGATGGACTGGTCATTAGAGTATCTCCTGACCGTGCATCAATGGCAACTCACATATTTTGAGTGTGTACTGGGTTCTGGTTACTGTGCAAGGTCCAGGAAGGATACAGTGATGGGTAAGATATGGTCTTGGTTTTAAGCAGCTCTCAATCCAATGTGGGGATCAGACCTGAACATAAATTAGCAACAATAGAAGGTAGAATGAAAAAAATAATAATCTGTCTGAAATGGCTTGTCCCACTTGCTGTAGGGCTTCTACACATGCTGTTGCCTCTGCCTGGCTCACTCTGCTTTCCCCCTCACTTCATGAATACCTACCCTGCATTAAACCTTCCCTGCTTCAGCATCACTTCCTCAAGGAACCCTTCCCCTGTCCACTTGGAGGGCTCTGAGTTCCTCTTGTCCATTCCCATTGCATATTCCATTTTTTATACCCAGAAGGAGGTTCTTTAGAAGGTCTCTGCTACATCTTTCCTGCTCACCTGTGCACTCATTCACATTAAAGTATAAACTAGTGTATTCTATGTACATTAAAACTGTAAACGATGCCACGTGTTTGCATGCAAACAGAATTGTCCACTTTCATGGATTCTTGTTGAAATAACAGAGGGTCTTGCAGGACAGGGGTGACTTTGTCTTCTTTGTGACTGTACAGTGCATTGCAGAATCTCTAGCATCCCCCTGAAGGCCACTGTTCATGCCAGGTATTGTGACAACCAGAAAACTCCACACAAACTTCCAAAGTCCCCCCGGGGTAGGTGACAACTTTCCCATTCAAGAACCACCACTCTAAAACTCTAACAGGAGTGGCTACATGCACATACCACCCTGATGGATGGACAGTGTGGGTGGAGAGTGAGGAGTGACAGCGCAGCAGCATGTCTTCATCCCTTCATTCGTCACCTGTGTGCACACTTGTGTAGGCTGGGTGTTGGCGACCTAGGGGTGGGCAAAACCTGACACAATCCCTGTCTTCAGGGGGCTTGCAGTCAAGGATTATAACAGGCTAAAAAAGTGTCTTGGATACTTAGACAGACAGGAGCTTTGCACCATTATTGGTTAGAATAAACTGGAAGGAGTTAGAGAACTTTGTCAGGGATCTGCCCATCTTGGCTGAGTGCTGGCATGTTGCACAGAAGATGTTCTTGATGGTTCATTTTCATGGGCACATTCATCCATCTGCCTGTCTTAGTTGAAACAGAAGCATAGTTATCAGATCTAGAGATTACATAGAACAAAAAGAGCGGGCTCTTACTCTGGATGGCAGAATTAAGATTCGAAAAATCTTAGCAGGTTGAAAGGCAAGTTGGAGACCCGCTGGAGTAAGTCAAAAAGAGTGTGAATGCTAAGTAGTAGTCTCATATACCTCCCAACCCCCACAAATATAGGATGGGGGAGACCTAGCTTAAGAGACATTCCTACGGAATATCTGTGGGAGGTTTAGCCACTTTCAGACCAGCAATGGGATGTGGTGGCCATAAAGGAAATGTGACGAATGGTTGTATTAAGTAAGGTATTAGGTCCAGATGAAGGGAGGGAATAGTCCTGTGGGAAAGGCAGTTGTTCTTGACGTGTTATTCATACCTTTTTTTTTTTTTTTTCCCTGAGCTGGTGTCTCACTCTGTTGCCTAGGCTGGAGTGCAATGGTGTGATCTCAGCTCACTGCAACCTCTGCCTCCCAGGTTCAAGCAATTCTCCTGCCACGGCCTCCTGAGTGGCTGGGATTACAGGCATGTGCCACCACACCCAGCTAATTTTTGTAGTTTTAGTAGACACAGGGTTTCACCATGTTGGCCAGGCTGGTCTCCAACTCCTGACCTGTGATCCCCTCGCCTCAGCCTCCCAAAGTGCTGGGATTACAAGCGTGAGCCACCGTGCCCGGCCACAAATCACACTCTTATTGAGCTCCTTCCCCTTCTTCCTCATCTTGTTGCCCTGCCCACTCTATGATCATTTTATTGACAAAGAAACTATCGGGGCTTTGAGAAAACCTGGAATGAGGCTCACCAGGAGGGGCGTGGCCTTTTAAATCAGATGTCCTTTCGAATCTCCATCCTACCTCTCTTCAGCTGAGTGACGCTGGTCAGGTTCACCTCTCTGAGCCTCATTTTCGCTGCCTTGCAGAGGGAAACAATACATTGATTGTGAGGATTAAAGGAGACAATTTCTATATAGTGCAGGGCAGGCCTTCAATTACCCCGAGGGCCCTTCCCTACATTTCTAGGATTGGGTGTGATTTGATTTCCTCCTTCCTTGTCATCTGGCTTTCATACATGCCTAAATCATTCCACAGGTGGAGGCTCTGGTATTGTTACAAATCCCAATTAGGTATTACAAAAGCCCCGTAAATCTTGGTGAATATGGCACCAGGAATTGAAAGCTGGAATTGTATGGCCATTGCTTTAAGAAATGCAGCAATCATTCTCCTAAAGCCCTCGGGTAATTTTTTCAGTCTGCTTAATGGCATATGCCTATCAATAATTGGCTCGTTATTGATTTCCTCACTCTGAGTAATGCAGCTAATGGCTCCGTTTTTCCAAGCCAGAACCAAATGAAGAGGCAAGGGTAGGTTGAGGGACGGCTACTTGGCTTGTTATCTGGGAGCGTGTTCACCTGAAGCACCCATGACCTATGCAGAATTTGGGTGTCTTTGGCTTTGAGAATGGAATTGAGTATTGATTTTTGTACCATTCTCTTGTTGTTTAATTAAACAAACCACAGTCCCTCCCTGGGTGTGCTCTGGCTATCCAGCTTCATCCTCATTAACAAGCTAAATGTAAGACCCACCAGCTGTCATGCACGCACACCCGTCACGACTCTGTGAGTGTAGGGGCCAGTGGCTTCATGACAACTTAGGGTGGATCTACAGCTTGCATCCATTTCTCGTATAAGACGAACCCTGTTCAAATTCTTAGCAAAGAACCCTTGTTCCACATTATCAGGCCAGAGGAGTATCTGCAAATATTGGGTGTTCAATAAATATTTGTTATGTGAAGCTAAATACTTGAAGGGAACATGCTCTCTGGTATTTTCATTCTGTTGCCACCAGAAGAGAAGATAGCTTGCTCTTTAAAACTGACACTGGCGTCTCTCTCCCAACACTGTAAGAGGTGGCCCGACTTCTCAAAGTGGATCCATTTTTTGGAGGTCTTCACTGCTCAGGATGAATGGGGTTCTTCGCCATCTGTGCTGTTTTCTGTTATTCAGTGCGGGGATATGGACCCTGCCTTGTCCACTATGTGATCCTTGCAGTCAAAGCGATCGTCCCCAGGGCAGCAGCCTGGCCTCTGTGATCATTCTCTGCAAACACTGGGATGCTGTCTTTGCAGTTGCTCAGTCCTCTCAGTGTTCTCCTGCCCCAACTTAGCCCCCATCTAGTCTTCAGACTGCCCCGAAAAATGTATATATATTTTTTGAGATGGGGTCTTGCTCTGTCATCCTGGCTGGAGTGCAGTGGCAGGATCATGGCTTACTGCAGCCTCCACCTCCTGGACTCAAGTGATCCTCCCACCTCAGCCTCCTGAGTAGCTGGGGCTACAGGCATGCAACACCACATCTGGCTAATTTTAAAAGTTTTTTTGTAGAGATGGGATCTCGCTGTGTTGCTCAGGCTGGTCTGAAACTCTTGGGCTTGAGTGATCCTCCCACCTTGGCCTCCCCAAATGCTGGGATTACAGGTGTTAACCACCATGCCTGGCCGTGCCCTCAGATCCTGTCTTGATGACAATTCAAGAAATCCATCATATCCCTTGATGGAACCCGATCCAGACCTTCTGATGGTGACCGCAGAGCATAATTCCTACGTGGGACTTCATAGTTCTGCTACATTCCCTTTCACACTTCAGGGTCTTGGTGGGACTCCTCCACGATGCTAGGTGGACTCAAGGGAAGATCCTTTGTGTCCTGCCCTGGTTTGGAGCTTCAGACGGGGCGTGGTGTCCTCCAAACCCTGTGTAGGAGGGAGAGTGAGTATTGGTCTGGGTTTCCTCAGGAGATGGTGGGTCTGTGGGGACAAGCATTTGAAGTCTGAGGCTCTGTGGATGCTCCAGGCTTGGAGATTTTCCTCCAGTGTTAGCCCAGGGAGATCTGGGTGTTGGGTTGCTTTGGTTTCTGTATGTCAGGAACGATAGAGAGGCCTTCAACTGGCTTGAGCCAAAGGGCACACGTCAGCTTACATCACTGCAAAGTGCCCGCGTGGCACCGGGAATTGAAAGCTGGAATTGTATGGTCATTCCGCTAAGAAACACAGCAATCATTCTCCTAAAGCCCTCAAGTGATATTTTCAGTAGGCTTCATGGCATATGCCTATCAATAATCGGCTCATTATTGATTTCCTCACCCTAAGTAACACAGCTAAGTGATGCAGCAGTTAAAAAGAAATTATTTAGGCAGATAGTGAGGGTAAGGAGATCCTCGGTAAGGCTTCCCTTTTAACAAAAAGCAGTCCCCAAATAATTTATTTTCTAACAAAGAGCAGCCTGTAAAATTGAGCTGCAAATATAAACAGGCTGGAAGTTTGCAAAGGTGAATGGCGGCCCCTGTGACAATAGGAAAAGGCTACCGGGGGCCAGGCATGTTCAACATGGCGGCTCCATTTTCCCTTTTCTTTGTTGACCGTGTGTACAGTAAGGAACAGACAACATGGCGCCGGCCTGCATGGCACTGGCCAAGCAGAGACCCTCCCTGCGTAATAAAAGATTAGGGTGGGTGACCAGCTTCTCCTGGCGCTATGCAAACGTTGCACCTGGTCCTGGTCTGACCAATCTCTTGGATCCTATGTAAATCAGACACCACCTCCTCCGTCTTGTCTATGAAACCCCATGCATTTCACCATAAAACCAGAAGACCCACTCAGGCACCCCTCTATCTCTGCAGCAGAGAGAGCTATTCTCTTTTCCCTTCTTTTGCCTAGTAAACCTCCACTCTTAACCTCACTCCGCCTGTCCTTGATTTCCTTAGCAGGAGGCAACAAACCTTGGGTATTACCCCAGAAGAATGACACTGCCTCACTGATGGCTCCGCTTTTCCAAGGCAGCACCAAATGAACAGGCCAGGGTGTGTTGAATAACAGCTCCTTGGCTCATTACCTGGGAGCATGTTGATCTGAAACACGCCTTGGCCTTGCTTTCCCAGGGCCTCGTTTTAGGGCTCAAAAGACAGTGTCAAGTTTGGCTCTGCCTCTTCTGATATCAGCTTTACCCTGGGGCTGCCCACTCCTGACTGCTACACAGCAACCTCCGTCCTGGACCTGTGTTCTACCGCTAGACCCAAAAGACTTGGGTTCAAGTCCGTGGGGCCCACCCGCTGCTGAGGGCAGGGTCGTCTCACCAAGCCACATGGCTGACAATGGGGGAGGGTGAATTCCCCACAGGGCCCTGGAGGAGATGGGCAGGGAGGGCATACATGTTGGTTGTGCAGTCAACAAACACCCACAACAAACATTTTATTAAGAGCCCTTGCTGGTTTTCTCAATAGATTTTCCGTCATAGACTTAAAAGATTGGGTGGGCACCAATCTTGGGCTCATGCCTGTAATCCTAGCACTTTAGGAGGCTGAGGTGGGCAGATCACCTGAGGTCAGGAGTTGGAGACCAGCCTGACCAATACGGAGAATGGAGAAACCCCGTCTCTACTAATAATACAAAAATTAGCTGGGTGTGGTGGTGCATACCTGTAATCCCGGCTACCTAGGATACTGAGGAATGAGAATCGCTTGAACCCGGGAGGCAGAGGTCGTGTTGATCTGAGATTGCACTATTGCACTCCAACCTGGGCAACAAGAAAGAAACTCTGTCTCAAGAAAAGAAAAAAAAAAATTGAAAGATTAAGCTTGGAAAAATAGAACTCTAATGACAAAAATATAAGTTATTTGGTTGCATCAGGGTCCTGAAATCTGAAATCTACCATTAAGGTTAACAAAGATATATAGGGATCCTAGCAGAATTCTCCTTGGAATTCCTCAAACTCATGTTCTTTAACTATTTTACCAACATTTACTTAAGGAGAGACTGAGCGCTGAGTGGAGAGGGCTGGGACGAGTCATGTACTGCTGAGCATTCTTGTCCCCAGCGACTCAGCTCTGCCTGGGGGTCCAAAACCTGCCTGGGCGTGAGGGGCGAAGGCTTTGCAGTGAGCCACATCCTACCTCTGGGAGGGCAGCCGCTAACCTGGCTTGTGAGCTGAGCTTGCCCCGTGGGGTCCTCTTTCCACTCCAGGGGCTCATCCTATGATCATTTCCAATGGATGATTTCAGCCTCCTGGGGAGGTCTGTGGGCAGATTCTATTTTCTTCATCTTATTACCCTTCTGATGATGCATTTGCTGCCCTTATTACCAGTGCACCCAGCACCTGTCTAGCTGTCACTCTCCAACCCAATCCAGCCCTGGAACAACTGGTAGGAACCAGGGAGTGGGCAGTAGGTAACTGGGGAGGAGAGGTGAGAAGGAGTCTGCAAGTGTGCATATTTGTATGCGTGTGCATGCGCGCATGTGTGCATCTGTGCGTCTGTGTGCGTGCGTGCGTGTGTGTGCATGTTCCTGGAAAGGGGTCCTGATTCAGACCCCAAGAGAGGCTTCTTGGATCTCCAGCAAGAAAGAATTTGAAGCAAATCCATAAAGTGAAGGCAAGTTTATTAGGTAAGTAAAGGAATAAAGAAGGGCTACTCCATGGGCTGCTCAGCTGCTTAGACTTACTGTTACTTCTTGATTATATGCTAAACAAGGGGTGGATTATTCATGAGTTTTCTGGGAAAGGGGTGGGCAATCCCCAGAACTGAGGGTTTCTCCCCTTTTGAGCCCATGTAGGGTAACTTCCCGACGTGGCCATTTGTAAATGGGTGCTGGTGGGAGTGTCTTTTGGCATGCTAATGCATTATAATTAGTGTAGAAAGAGCAGTGAGGACAACCAGAGGGCACTGTCATCGCCATCTTGGTTTTGGTGAGTTTGGACACCTTCTTTACCTCAGGCTGTTTTGGTTTTGTGTTTTTTTTTTTTTTTTGAGATGGAGTTTCACTCGTTGCCCAGGCTGGAGTGCAATGGCATGATCTCGGCTCACCACAACCTCCGCCTCTGGGTTCAAGCCATTCTCCTGCCTCAGCCTCCTGAGTAGCTGGGATTACAGGCATGCACCACCATGTCCAGTTAATTTTGTATTTTTAGTAGAGACAGGGTTTCTCCATGTTGGTCAGGCTGGTCTCGAACTTCTGACCTCAGGTGATCCGCCTGCCTCGGCCTCGGTAGGTCACGGAATGATGCGCCCTGCATCATATTTATGTAAAGTTTTAAAACCTGGAAAAACCCACATATTGTTTGTGGATGCATACATATGTATTGAAAGTTTGAAAACAAACAGGTGAAGGAGAAACACCCAGTGGATGAGAGAGGAACCACAGGAGAGGGGGGACGACAGAGCTTCGAGGCAGCTACATGGGGGCCCCAAAGTGCTGGGATTACAGTGTGAGCCACCACGCCTGGCACCTCAGGCTGTTTTATCAGCAAGGTCTTTGTGACTTGTATCTTGTGCTGACCTCCTAGCTCATCCTGTGACTAAGAATGCCTTAACCTCCTGGGAATGCTGCTCAGTAGGTCCTAGTCTTATTTTACCCAACCCCAATTCAAGATGGAGTCGCTTTGGTTTGAACGCCTTTGGTGTGTGGGGGTGTGTGTGTGTGTGTGATTGGTGGGAGGAACAGAGGAAGAGAAGGTCTGTGCCTGGGGTAGATGGCATCATTTAGCACATACTTCTGCCTCCCCTCCTGCCCAAGGCACCGCCGTGGTTAGAGTCTATTCCCCTCTTGCTGACTTCAGGCTTAGCCATGTGACTTTTGTTTGCCAATGAATATGAGCAGATATCATATCCGCCGCACTGGACAGAGGCTTTACATGTGCTTTTGTGCTTTCATGGTTTGGCTTGGCCTTTCACCAGGAGAAGAGCATGTCCCAGGAAACCAGTGACCCTTCAGGAATCGAACACCCACAGAGCGGACAGATCTAGCCTACAGCTGGCGCAGAGCTGAGCCCGATGCATGAGTGAGCAATACATACTTGAGAGCCCCCGGAATCTGGGATTGTTTATGACACAGCATTAATGCAGCAAAGCCCTGACTGATACTGTGTCAGGTGCTGTGTCAGGTGCTGGGGGACAACGTGCAAGAAGCAGAGGAGGGACAGAAAACAGGGAATTGAGTCGCACAGTCTGAACTCTGAGCATGTGCTCTGAGATTCAGATGGTGCTTCCTGCTGAATGCCATCAGTTCCCCTCCCCTTTATTTCCTTAACAGGTAAACACACCTTTGACATTGTCACAGGTGCTGAAGGAACTGTGGCTGAGGAGGTGAATTGCAGCACTGCCTGTAAAAGGGGATACCAGGTGCACATCCATCTACGGGGAAAAGGATAAAATCTATGAGGGGATATTCAAATTCAGTGGAATGTGAAACATAGGTTAAATTCCATGGGTTAGAACCACATGTATATTCACTTGGATGCATTTCACAAACAGCACAGAGCCAGAAAAGTAGGTCACGGAATGATGCGCCCTGCATCATATTTATGTAAAGTTTTAAAACCTGGAAAAGCCCACATATTGTTTGTGGATGCATACATATGTATTGAAAGTTTGAAAACAAACAGGTGAAGGAGAAACACCCAGTGGATGAGAGAGGAACCACAGGAGAGGGGGGACGACAGGGCTTCGAGGCAGCTACATGGGGGCCCCAGTGATTCCATGATGTTTTATTCCTTAAAAAAAGAAAAACAACAGAGAGATTTGAGGAAATGCGACATTTGGCTGAGATGTGATAATGCTGTCTGGGGAAGATGGGCGTTCATTGCGTTGTTCTTTGTGTGTGTGTTTGAAATCGTGTGAATAACACCGTTTTCAAGAAAGACAGGTCTTTCCTGTGTGATGTGTGTGGGGAACAATAGGGGTGAGGTAGCAGACTTGAGGGGTGTGTGGGGGAGGTCACAGGGGCAGAGCTGGGGCTGCTGTGGCAGATTGGGCCCCTGGGAAGCTGCCTCTGAGATGGAGGACTCAGGAATCCTGACTTTGTTCTGCCAATAACTGTTCATCTTTAACAAGCCTGGCTGTTACACTCAGATTTTTTTGTTTAGTTTTGTCTTTGAGACAGGGTCTCACTCTGTCACCCAGGCTGGAGTGCAGTAGTGCCATCACAGCCCATTGCAGCCTCCACCTGTCAGTCTCAGGTGGTCCTCCCACCTCAGCCTCCTAAGTAGCTGGGACTACAGGCATGTGCCACCGTGCCTGTCTCCCTTTTTTTTTTTTTTTTTTTGTAGAGATGGGGTTCCCCTATATTGTTCAGGCTGGTCTTGAACTCCTGGGCTCAAATGATCCTCCTGCCTCAGCCTCCCAAAGTGGTGGGATTACAGGTGTGAGCCACCAAGGCTGGCCAGGCCTAGAATTTTAGAAGCATTTAAAAATGTTTAATTTGAAAACACGTCCAAACCTATGGAAAAGTCACAGGAACAGAACAGTGAACAGCCACACACAGACCCTTCTCCTAGGTCCCTGCCTTGTTAAACACACATGTTCACCACGAGTGTATTCCAAGGTCCTCTCAGGAAGCCTCTAAACTGTAGTAAGTTGCAGGCAGTGTGATATTTATCCTTAACTATTTCAGCTGGTGTCCCCCTAGGAACCGAGGCCTCTTCTTCTGTAATCACAATGAGGTGATTGAGTTCAGGAAGCTCAATATTGATTCAACACTATTATCTAAATAATCCATACTCCACTGTTCAATACTAGGCCATCTAGCAATATTTTCCATAACTCAGGCTCCAATCTAAGATCCTTCACTGTATTTCAGAATCATACTAAATATCATTTCTTTTTTGCTGAGATGGGGTCTTGCTATGTATGCTGTTCATGCTGTTCTTGAACTCCTGGCCTCAAACCATTTTCCCAAAGTGCTGGGATTACAGGCTTGAGCCAGCGTGCCTGGCCTAAATATCTTTTTGAAGGAACAGTCGTTTGTGTTTTTTTGAGATTTCCTCACATTTTCCAGATTTAACTCATGCGAAGTCTCCGCTTGGGAACAAAAGCTTTTCCCAACCCAACCTTAGCTTGGCCCAATGCTGGGGGGCCAAGCCCAGTGCCCTCCCTTGTCTCCAGCCACCCTTCTCCATCTGCACCCCAGGGAGCCTCTGCCTCCCTCAGGACACTAATGGTGATGGGGGGGAGGTGGCACGTGGCCTTCTGGTTCTCAGGCCCGGCTTTCTCCACATGCAGCTGCTCAAAGTGCAAACTCTCTGTTGCTGGGAGCTCTGGCCTCACCAGGGGGTTGCAAGTAAGCTGGCTATTGCACAAATACAAACATATTACAATTAATGGAAAAATATTTGTACCATATATAGCAGTTTAATGGCCATATTCTTAAGACCAAAAAAAAAAAAAAAAAAAGTCTTACAAAGCAGTAAAAACAAAATTAACCCCAATTTTAAAAAATGGGCAAAACACTTGAGCCAGCAGTTTACAAAGAACCATAAATGGCCCATAAATAGTCACTCGTTCCACTAGGAACTAAAGAAATGGAAACGAAATCAACAAAGAGATCAGTTTTTCAGGTCTCATTTGAAAGGATGGCATTGGTTCCTGTGTTGGTGAGACTGCAGGGAAACAAGTCTTATCCCACCCAGCTGGTGGGATTTCAAATATGTATCTTCCTAGGGTGTCAGATTTGGCAGTCTCTATCAGGGCTTTCCAATCATTTAGTCTCTACAAATGTATCTTTAGGAAATAATTCTAGATGTGTTCAAAGAGTTTCAACAATGTTCACTGTCTGCTACTTACAACAGTGAACAACTGAGTTCAACCTAAAGGTCCAATAAAAGGGAATCACCTAAATAAACTGTGACCCTTCCACGCAATGAAAAACTTTGTACCCTTACACGGTGATAGAAAAACGTTTACTAATTGAAAGAGTGTTCACAATTTATATTGTTCAGTAAAACGGTAGATTAAATACAAAACCGTATGTACAGTGTAATTCATTTTGGTAAGAAACAAGAAGTTTCTTACCAAAGAAGAAATATTTAGAATAGAATGTCCCTAAACCTTAACAGTGGCTATCTTTTCTTTTCTTTTCTTTTCTTTTTTTTTTTTTTTTTGAAACGGAGTCTCACTCTGTCGCCGGGGCTNGAGCCACTGCGCCCGGCCTTTTTTTTTTTTTTTTTAAGGGATAATAGAGGTTGTTTTCCACTTTCTTTGGAATCTTGTAGTCTTTTTCAAAATTAGAAAAGGATCTGGTTTTACAGTGGACAGTGTAAATTCTGCCAGGGAAGCATACTAGATTACTAATTGAGAAGCTGACATATAAGCCTACAACAGTCTCCTTGCACATCTCACTGAGGGTTATGGCCTTTGTTCTAAGTCCAACAGAAAGTAAACTCATCTGCTTAGCACAGTATTCATTACACAATAAGTTGAATGTAGCCACTGAAAATATTCATGCAAATATCTTCATTAGTAAAATCATGCAATTAACCTGAAATATGTGCTAAATGAAGCAGCCAAATTGTTGCATATTTTCCCAGCTCTTAATTATAATTTTGGTAATCAATTTTTCTCCTGATTACCAAAAAGAAAAAAAAAACACGGTTCAACGTATGCGTGATCCGAGGATGAGCTGGAACGTGAGATAAAACCCTGAATTGTTATAGCAAAGAAGGCCATTAACCTTTCCTGTGTTTTTGTTCATCGCAAGCATTTCCTGCTAATGCTCATTGCTGAAGAAGATTGGATTTTAATAAGAGCTTTTTGGATCAAGCATCAGCCCTTCCTGAACTATACGTTTTGCAAGCGCCACCGTCATTAAAGGTTACCAGCACTTCCATTATCATCTTCCCAGCGTTTATTTCTTAAATGGCTTTTGACTGCAGTGTAAAAATTTTCCTTAAGTGAAAACTGGCATCCAAGCTGCAAACCCAGGCATGCAGATGGCCAAAAATGCCTCAGAGCCACATTTAAAAAAAGCAGGGTGGAGGACAGTGAGTCCGAATAGACAGATCTCCTATGCTCTTCAAATTCTTGTTTTCCAATTTACTGAGCAGTTAGGGATTTGAAAGTGGGAAGAGCCTCACCATATAGCATTTCACAAGGTACGTTAGGAGGAGCTGCTGAGTCATGGGGTAGCTCAATTTCTACATCTGTAAAATGGAATGAAGCATGTGAAGATTGAGATGCGTAAGGTCTCTAGCATATGTAAAAGACAAAATATATTTGCCAATATTTAAGTTGCCACATTTTAACTTCCCCTTTTTAACAGGTCCTCCATGAAGCAGTCTGCCTCCTCAGGCTAAATCAGGAAGGTATCACCCTTGGGACAGAGTGCATACTTGGTCTCTCTAGGAAGATGTTGTTTTTCACCACTTGACCTTAGAGATCCTCCCAAGATGCAGAAATGCTTAGTTCTCAGTCATGAGAGTAGAGCTGAGAGGAACACAAATATATTAGACAGAGAAAAGCCAGGAAGGCAGGGCCCGGGAGTACAGGTTGTACACTGTGCAAGAATCTCACGTAAGGGACATCTCTCATTCATGGCAGACACACTGTAGATTTATAGATTTGTCCTGACAGTTTTCTAGATACAAAATAAATACAGCAATTTTTCTTCCAGATAGAAGTAAAGTGTCCTGAGGAAGGAGGTGCCTCTTTCTAAATTACACCAAGACGCTGTGTAGACTAACTGCAGCCTGGGGAAGCCCTCTGCTCATGGCTCCCGAAGTTTGTGGGGTGAACAGACCTGAAGGGAGCAGAGGGGAAGATTGGATGCATGGGTCCTGCTGGGTCTCTTGGAGGAGACCCCTGGCAGGGAGTTGGGAGGGAGCCCGAGCAGGAGGCCTTCTTTTCTGGTTCCTGTTTAGTTCTCTGCTATCCTTACTGCACTGATACTGCAGTTAAGAAGAAATTATTGGCTTGGCATGGTGGCTCATACTCATAATTCCAGCATTTTGGGAGGCCGAGGTGGGCAGATCACTTGAGGTCAGGAGTTCGAGACCAGCCTGGTCAACATAGTGAAACTGTGTCTCTACCAAAAACACAAAAATTAGCCTAGTGTGGTGGCGGGTGCCTGTAATCCCAGCTATTTGGGAGGCAGAGGCAGGAGAATTGCTTGAATTGGGGAGGTGGAAGTTGCAGTGTGCCGAGATCACGCCAGTGCATTCTAGCCCGGGCGACAGAATGAGATTCCACCAAAAAAAAAAAAAAAAAAAAAAAAAAAAAAAAAAAAA
>NW_016803937.1:5638534-5644210 GCF_001698545.2 Rhinopithecus bieti
AAAAAAAAAAAAAAAAAAAAAAAAAAAAAAAAAAAAAAAATTATTTAGGCAGATACTAAGGAAGGGTAAGGATGTCCTTAGTAAGGTTTTCCTTTTAATGAAAAGCAGCCCCCAAATCATTTCTAACAAAGAGCAGCCTGTAAAATCGAGCTGCGCACATAAAAAGGCAGGCTAGAACCTTGCGTGGGTGAATGCTGGCAGCTGTGCCAGTAGGAAGGGGGCTGCCTGGGTCTACGCAAGTCCAGCACGGTGGCTCCATCTTCCCATCCCTTTGCCAGCCAAGTGTACAGTAAGGAGCAGACAACATGGCACCCACCAAGTGGAAAGCCAATTTGCTTAATAAGATGAGGGTGGGATGGCCAGCTTCCCCGAATGCTATGAAAACATCACACTTGGTCCAACCAGTCTGTGGGCCCTCTGTAATCAGACACCCCCTCCTCAAGCCTGTCTATGAAATCTGCTGCATTCTGCTGCAGGCCAAAAGTCCTATTCTGGCACCCCTCTCTTTTGCAAGGGAGAGAGATGTTCTCCTCTCTCTTTCTTTTGCCTATTAAACTCCACTCTTTTTTTTGTTGTTGTTGAGACAGAGTCTCGCTCTGTCACCCAGGCTGTAGTGCAGTTGGTGCCATCTCGGCTCACTGCAACCTGCACCTCCTGGGTTCAAGTGATTCCTGTGCCTCAGCCTCCTGAGTAGCTGGGATTACAGGCGTGCACCACCACACCTGGTAAATTTTTGTATTTTTAGCAGACACGGGATTTCACCATGTTGGCCAGGCTGGTCTCGAACTCCTGACCTCAAGTGATCCGCCTGCCGTGGCCTCCCAAAGTGCTGGGATTACAGCTGTGAGCCACCGTGCCCGGCCTGAACCTCCACTCTTAAACTCATTCCTCGTGTGTGTCGATGTCCTTAATTGTCTTGGCATGAGGCAAGGAACCTCGGGGATTACCCCGGACAAGGACACCACTTCAGCATCAGGGAGAAGTCAGTAATGGAGTGAGACTAGGAGGGAAGGCCTTGCATAGCTAGCAGGCCCCTGGCAGGAAACAGATGGCCCACACTGGCTGGGAACTTGCCCATGTGAGAGCAGAGCACAGAGAAGCTTGCAGGGGGCCACAGGGCCTGGGGCCAGCACAGGCAGGAGCCACTGCCACTCCCAGGCCTGAGAGTGGTGGGTCGTGCTGGGTAGACTGGCTCCCGATAGGTGCTGGGCCTTGGGGAGAGGACCCAACAGCGGGGGAATCAGAAAACGAGGATAAAACCCAAGGCCCTGTTTTCCCTCCTTCTTGCTTCAGCTGGTGCTGCCTGTTGGCCAAACCCAGTTGGAAGCCACAGGCAGAGGCGTCTCTGGGCACCAGGCTCGGGGACAGGGGAGGACACTGCTCTGAAGGGGGCAGGGATTGCTCGGCGCACCTGATCCCGGCTTCAATGGGCTCCTTTTGGTTCCCAGGTAGAAAGGGGCAAGGTGACCCTTAGGCAGAGGCTGGGTATGGGCTGTCTGGGACAGGGAAGCAAATGGAGGACACGGTGGAGACTCACAGGAGACCAGTTTGGAGAGGGCTGGGGTGAGACTGAGGCAGCCATAGGATCTCTTGGGTCCCAAACAAGCTCATCTTGGAAGCTTACCCCAGCCCCCAGTTTACATGTTGAAGGCCCACGGGGCTGCTGGCACCGCATCATCGTCACCGCCTGGACCTGAGAAGTGCTTCCCTCTGCTGTAAGGGGTACCATGGGGGCCCCCTGGTCTCCCAAACACCCAGACCCCATCTCAGGGAGGGGTGAGCAAGCAGAGACAGAACTGAGAGAGGCTTAGCACGGCCAGTGGCCAGCTACAACCTGATTCAGCAGCTGGGACAAAAGGCAGTTCATTCCATGACCCCTGAGACGGGGCCTTGGGAGAGACCAGATGAATTCTATAGAATACGAGGAAGTGGGTGGTCAAGTATAGAAATCTGAATCCCACTATGTATCTGTGTCTTAAATATATGTATTTTTTTATCCCATTTGTGCGTGTATGTGCATGCACTCACACACGAGAGTGAAGTGGGGGGGAGAGGGAGATGGGGGGGAAGAGAGAGAGAGAGACTATTAAGGGAAACCCTTCTCAAATATTCAATCCCAGAAACTTAGATGATTATGGTACCCTATTATAACGGAGTATTCTAGAACCATGAAAAATCCTCCTTCTCAAAAATATTACAGATCAATAGCACTTGTAATGATAGATGCAGAAGTCCTTCATGAAATTTTGCCAACCAGCATAAAACAACTCATTAAAGTCACCAAGACCAAATAAGCTTTGTTCTCAAGGTAATTTATCATGGAACAGAGAAAATATTTAAAGGTATGAATAATCGAAATGGACAATTTTAAAACATTATTCAACACTCTGTTTTCATAAAATAGTGGAAAAATAATAAAGGGAGTTTTCCCTTAACACGATGACATGTTGCATTTGAAATTCAAATCCAATAGTCATTTACAGAGGTGCATGGTTCTGTGCCTGGCACTGCACCACGGCATGACCCTGGCTCCCCCGACCCTAGAGTGATGTACAAAATCCCACTCTGTTTAACCCAACACTGTCTCTTCGGTCTCTCCTCCTCCCCTTTTCCCTCCTACTCTTGTATCACGGCCTGGCAGGCCTTCCTGCTGCTCCTGGTGCATACCAGCCTCACCTCTGTCTTTTGTCCCAGTTGCTGAATTAGGCAGGGTCTTTGCATGTGCAGTTACTCTGCTTAGAACACCTTCCTCTTGGCCAGATAGTTCCGTGACTGACTCCCCCTTTTCTTTCTCTTTCTTTCTTTCTTTCTTTTCTTTCTTTCTTCCTTTCCTCCTTTCTTTCCTTTCTTTCTCTCTCTCTCTCTCTCTTTCTCTCTCTCTTTCTTTCTTTCTTTTCTTTCTTTCTTTCTTCCTTTCTTTCTCTCTCTCTCTCTCTTTCTTTCTTTCTTTTCTTTTTTCCTTCCTT
This sequence comes from Rhinopithecus bieti, assembly GCF_001698545.2. NCBI lineage: Eukaryota > Metazoa > Chordata > Mammalia > Primates > Cercopithecidae > Rhinopithecus > Rhinopithecus bieti. The sequence goes on from NW_016803937.1 coordinate 5,641,501, forward strand.
CTTCTCTCTTTCTTTCTTTCTTTCTTTTCTTTCTTTTCTTTCTTTTCTCTTTTCTTTCCTCTCTTTCTCTTTCTTTCTCTCTCTCTCTCTCTTTCTCTATTAGATGGAGTTTCGCTCTTGTTGCCTAGGCTGGAGTGCAGTGGCACAATCTTGGCTCACTGCAACCTCTGCCTCCTGGGTTCAAGCGATTCTCCTGCCTCAGACTTCCAAGTAGCTAGGATTACAGGCGTGCACCACCACGCTCAGCTAATTTTGTATTTTTAGTAGAGATGGGGTTTCTCCATGTTGGTCAGGCTGGTCTCAAATTCCCGACCTCAGGTGATCTGCCCACCTCAGCCTCCCAAAGTGCTGGGATTACAGGCATGAGCCACTGCGCGCGGCCTGGCTCCCCCATTTCTTTGAGGACTTGGCTCAAATGTCACTGTCTTGCTCAGGACTTTCTTGAGCAACCTATGCTAAGAAAGCATCCGAAGTCTACCCAGCTCCCTCCCAGTGCTCCTCACCTCCCCTCCCTGCCAGTCCTCCATGTCACCTGTCATCACCTGCAGACCACATAGGGACTCGTTTGTTTATTGTCTGTCTCCCGCTGCCAGAACACAAGGACCACCAGGCTGGGGACTTTACTTTCTTCACAGCCGTTTCCCAGGGCCCGGAACGCCAGGCACTGCAGTTGCTCAGGGAGTGTCAGTGGCATGAGTGAACGAGTAGCTGCCTCGTGGGAGAAGAGTTAACATCTAACTTCTCCATTTCAAACCTTTTTGCTTAGGACTTCTGTATTTAAAACACATTTAGTTTTGAAAAGGCAAAATATGTCCATGGTATGAAATTCAAAAAGGCCATAAGACTTAAGTGTACACCGTAAATAGAAACACTAAGCGCCCCCTCATCCAGGCTCTTAAAGCCTCTTCCCCTTGCCAGAGTCTGAGAGATGGAAAAGGGAAGCTCTTGCATCATTTTAAGTTTCATTTCTCTTTTCCCAAGTGAGACTGAGCTTCTCATCTATTGAAGAGTAGTGAGTGAGAGTGAGTGTTTTGTTTCACTGGGGACTGTCTGTTGATGGCCTTGCTCATTTTTCTGCACAATTGTCAGTCTTTCTTATCGATTCTCCAGGGGAGGAAAAATAATTTTCTCTCTGTCCTTCATAGTTCTTAGCCAGGAATCGCTGAAACAAAAGACAGATGCACAGGAGAAAAACAAACAGAAGTTGAAGAATGTTTATCCCTCCTGTAGAGATGGGAGATGACCCAAAGAAACGAGTCGATCTTAAAAAAAAGAGTGTAAGCTTCAGGCTTAAATATCATTGTTTGCTGAAACAAAGCCAAGAGGGTGGGGAAAGTCCCCTTTCAGATGAGAAGGTCGGGAAAAGTCCTGGAAAACAAAAGTGAGCTTGTGCAGATTTCAGTTGAAGCCTTCTCCATTGATGAAGACTCTTAGAGGGAGACATCCTTTCAAATTAGATTTGAAATTTCCTTTACAGACATCAATTTCTCTTACAAAGGATAACTTTTCAGATCTTCTATGTCTGCAGTTTCTCAAAATAACCAGATCAAAATAATCCTTATGACAAAGAGGCATATTTGGGTGGCCTATGCCAGTCTCCTTGATTCATATTTTGGGGTGGTGTGTCCTGAGCCTCATCAATTCAAACATGGGAGCTCCCTTCATATCAAAGAAATCAGGTCTTTTTCAGTTTGTCATGTTACTGTGTTTATGGTATACATTTCTGGGCGGAACAGCTTCATTTTTTTTTTTTTTTTTTTTTTTTGAGACAGTCTTGCTCTGCTGCCCAGGCTGGAGTGCAGTGGCACCATCTCAGCTCACTGCAACCTCTGCCCCCCGGGTTCAAGCGATTCTCCTGTCTCAGCCTACCAAGTAGCTGGGACTACAGGTCCATGCCACCATGCCCGGCTAATTTTTGTTTTTTAGTAGAGACAGGGTTTCACCATATTGGTCAGGCTGGTCTCAAACTCCTGACCTCAAGTGATCCACCTGCCTCAGCCTCCCAAAGTGCTGGGATTACAGGCATGAGCCACCGTGCCTGGCCAAAGAGCTTATTTTTACAGCAAATATATCAATTTTGTCTTTTATGGCTTCCATCAAACAAAAATAAAATTGTAAGCCTCCCGAACAACTGGATGGACCCTTCCTTTAGGTCAAGGGCATTCTAAAGTAAACCTGAAACACTGGTTCAGGTCATGATGGGAATGGGTTGTTGAACATCCATCATTATACCTTCGTCCCTTTGGAATTCAGGTACAGCGGACCAGCATTAACATTAAAACAGAGATCTTAAGACTGACAGAACAGATGCTTTAAGTCTGATGAGAAACATTTACATCTGGAGCTGAGGCTCTTGCCTGTAATCCCAGCACTTTGGGAGGCTGAGGCGGGAGGATCACTTGAACCAAGGAGTTTAGGATCATCCCGGGCAACATAGTGAGATCTGGTTGCTACAAAAAAATAAAAATAAAAAATAAAATAAAATAAATTAGCCGGGATAGTGCTGCATGCCTGTGTTCCCAGCTACTTGGGAGGCTGAGGTGGGAGGATTGCTTGAGCCCAGGAGGTTGAAGCTGCAGTGAACTATGTTTGTGCCACTGCACTCAAGCCTGGGCGACAGAGTGAGACTTTAAAACCTACTACCTGAGGGCTTCATCTGCATAATAAGAACCTTGGTCTCCACTGCCTTATCTTTTTTTTTTTTTTTTTT
>NW_016803937.1:5646048-5777904 GCF_001698545.2 Rhinopithecus bieti
ACACACACACACAGAAACACACACACAGAAACACACACACAGAAACACACACACACACAGAAACACACACACACAGAAATACACAAAGGACACAGGAGCATACACACTCAAGAGAAACGAGTTTTCTGTTCCTTTAAAGTTAAGAAAATGTTTAGAAAATCAGAGGCTGAAGTCATTAGCTTTTCTTAAACTCCATGTTTTAACTTTGGACGGTATTTGTTGACTCTCTGGCATGAAAATGAAAAAAACAACTGTCCTATTTCTTTTTTCATCATATTCCTCTCCCTATCAGCCCCAGGAAATCATTTTTTTAAAATCTTGGTTTTATGGCAGTTGATTAACAAATGTTATGCCATACAAATCCTCAAAACTTAACTATTGGCTGAATTTAAAATATTGAAAATCTGGGAGTAAAGCAAATTACATAACAACAATTGTGACACTTGAATTAATTAATCTGTTTTGTCTTCTCAACTCTGTTTTAAAGCTGAAATCTAAGAAGACACGAACATAATCAATTGGCTTTGGAGATTCTGTGCCTTCTGGTTCTGCCCAGGAATAAGAAGAGCTTAATACAAGTGGAAAATTAAGATTTCTGTTATTATTTTATTTTTTTGAGATGGAGTTTTGCTCTTATTGCCAGGCTGGAATGTAATGGCCTGATCTCGGCTCAATGCAACCTCCTCCTCCCAGGTTCAAGCAATTCTTGTGCCTCAACCTCCCAAGTAGCTGGGATTACAGGCATGTGTCACCACACCCAGCTAATTTTGTATTTTTAGTAGAGATGGGGTTTCTCCACATTGGTCAGGCTGGTCTCGAACTCCCGACCTCAGGTGATCCACCTGCCTTGGCCTCCCAAAGTGCTGGAATTACAGATGTGAGCCACTGTGCCTGGCCAAGATTTTGGTTATACATGATAAAGATAAACTAAAGAATTCAATAGAGTTCAAATTATTGTCAGTGTTCACAAATGACATTTTTCATTGGTGTTTGAGGGAAGGAGAAATAATCAACTTTACTAATAATTAAGACAACCAACATGAGTGTCATTTCCTGAAATGTATTAATGGACATTTTAGTTTTTAAAGCAGTCAGGGGACCTGGATCCGAAATCTGGACATTCCTTTACTCTCCTGCAAGTAGTTCCAATGTGATTACAAGTAGTTCCAATGTGATTACATGATTACATCTGATCCCATTTTCCTTTCTAAGTACACAGCCTATGAAATCAACAATTAAAAAGAGATCATGGTTGTTGTAACTTGATCCTCCTACTCTGTGGCATTAATCTTTCCAACGGAATAAGAAGGTTGCATCTCTTTCTTCCTCCCTCCATCCTCCTTCCTTTCTTCTTTCCTCCTTCCCTCCCTCCCCTTTCTCCCTCCTTCCTTTCTTTTCTCCTTTCTCTTTTCTTCCCCTCCTCTCTCTCTTCTCTCCCTCTCTCTCCCCTCCTTTTCTTTCCTTTTCCTTCCTTCTTTTTCTTTTTCCTTTCCTTTCCTTTCTCCCTCTCCCCCACTGCATCATGCAGTCATTCATTTATTCAAGGAGTATTTATTGAGCATCTACTAGCACCAGCGCTGCATCCTCTATGCTGGAGGATACAATGGTAAATGTATTGGTTATTCTGTGCTGGCTAACAAGCCACCCCAATACTTACTATTTAAACTTAGTTTGAAATGGCAATGATATTGCTTGACTCATGATTCTGTGGGTTGGCTGGATAATTCTTCTGCTGGCTGAAAATCTTAATATAGCTCACTTGCATATGAATTTGTTGGTGCTGGGTATTGGTGGGATGCCTCAGTTCTCCACCAGGTGGGAGTTAGGTTAGACTAGCTCCCTTAGATGGCAGGAACTAGGACTCCACCTTTGGATGCGAGGAGTGGCAAAATCACAATGCAGAGGCACATGTACACCAGGATGAGAGGAATCTGGGGCAATGTGGCCATGTTTTGCATTTCACCATAGCAAATGAGATGGATGGAGTTCCTACTCTCATGTAGCTTGCAGTCTAGTAACTACAATTAGTAATGACAGTTCACACTTGCAGAGTTCCCACAATATAATGTGCCAGGCACTGTTCTAAATGATATATAAGCATTAAGATATTTCATCTTCATAACAACCTTATAACATCACAGTTTGAGCCACAGGTGACCTGCCTTATTCCAGGATTGTTAGGGGCTCTTCTCCATGGAAGGGATGTCCAAACTCTCACTTGAGGGATAAAAGAGGTATCAAGGGAAAAGGGGAAGGGTAGGGAGAAGAAAAAGGGTGCCATGGAAAAAGTCACTGAAAGGTAAGATTTCATTTGAGAATTGCCGCTGTCTAGAGTTGAGTGAAATCAAGACCAAGTAAAGAAAGTTGCCAAGTTGGACAATGAAAAAGGGCATTAACTCCATCCTAAGACAATTATCAGAGATTTTGAAAATAAGTTTATTGCTTAAAACTCCATGAAGGAAATTAGATAGGCAGATACCAAATGGGAAAAATTATTAACACCATATATTGGTTCAACCATGTATTCACTCAACTACTGAGCACCTACTCGATTCTGCAGTTTCAGACCCTTTTCCAAGCACCTACCTAAATATATACCCCAATAGAAAATTCCCTAGGAGAGTATTCTCTAACATGGGTTTGAAGTTGATTCACTTTTTACCATATTCTTCTCTCAACAGCATATCTTATTAATCATCAGATAGGTCCAGCTCATTCTTTTTGAGTGGATATACACTACTGCTCATTTAAATCTCAATGGATTTTAGGTTGTTTATAATTTTATCCTACTGCAACCACTGCAACCAGGGGCACCTCAGTTATTGCTTCTTGGCACGTGGAGAAGTATTTCTATAATCTAGAAGCAAAATTACTGCAATGAATGGCATGTGCATTCTAAACATTTTAGTAGCTATTGCTATGACACCTTCCAATAAGGCTGAACCAATTTGCATCTTATCAGCATATTATGAGAGTACCCATCCCTTTGCCAATCTTTAAATCTTTAACAACCTAAAGATTAAAAAAAAAAAAAATTCCCACAAACCAACAACACAACAACGAAAGACCCATTTTGTCACCATTGAGTTAGCTTGAATTTGAATTGTCCTAATTTCCAGAGCAGTCCTTACCAGTTTTCACGTGGCCACATTTATGAGACACCACGCATATTTCAGGAATATTTTGCTTCAGGAAATTGCCCAGTTTAAGTGTGTGGATAAATTGAGGGTTAAATTGCCTCCAAATGAAGTTTAAAGCATATAGCAAAATGTATGGCTCCAAAGGATATCAGAGTAGCAGCTCAGAGCAATTTCAAAGAACTTACGAGGCTCCTATCAGAAAAAGAGCACAGATGAACAGCGGCTCCATGATTTGCCGAGGGCTTATTCATGACAGAGTTATTCTGGGGGTAATGATACAAATAGGCATGCCACCTTTCCTTCTGAGTGGAATAAACGTGATCATGTTCTCTACAAGAAAAGATGACAATATCCATGTTGATAAATGTATGCTTTATCATTTCAGAAGCTGTTTATGGAAAGAATGACTCAGCAGGAAACGCAGATGAGAAACCACAGGAAATCTGAACTGGGCTTTTGACTGGAGCTGGTTAAATAAAAGCCATTATGTTTTACTTTATACCTAGACATTTGTATTTTAAATTTAATCACATTGAAGTCTTAAGTGGCATAATTTTATTACACATAAAATTGATGAATACAAAGTCTTTTGTTTTTTCCCATTAAAATTACTCCAAATTGGGCTGAAATGTTTCTAAGTGTTCAGGACTGGAACATTTGGTGAAGTCATGGGTGGGGATAGAAAATATCCTCGGTAAATTATTAGGTCCTTCTTCTTATGGAATTTCATATTATGTTACTAACAGGGAATGCTGACACCCCTCTTTGAAGACTCACATTTATAGTAGAATGGTATTTTCTGTGGTGGCTTTGGGATGTGATTACCAGGAAATTGAATTTAGGAAAACCACCATGTAGTATATCCATATAAAAACTTGATTTCTTGCACCAAGCTAGCCAATCCATAAAAAACAAAAACAAAAACAAAACAAAACAAAACAAAAAACTATTGATTCTACCTCTTGAATGCACATCAGTTAATCCAGTCCTTCCAACGTTTACTGCTTGTCCAAGGCACCTCAGTGATGTCATGCCTGGAGCCCTGCAGAGACCTCCCATGGGTCTTTGGGAATCCCCTCTAGCTCTGGGGTGGACATGGTTTGGTGCCTGTCTGGCAACCAACACCCAAGTCCTACTTTATAAAAACACCCAAAGACTCAAGGGAAAGTGACCCCTTTTCCAACCCAGGGATAGATTTTGGTTACTCTAAGCCACTTAGGGCAGCCCCATTTTCCTTGCAGTGGCTGGTTTGGAACAAGCAAATGAACTACAGAGTGGGTTATAAACCCACAAATCTTACTATGTTACGTCTCTGCTTAAAAACCTCTCAATGGCTTCCTGTGTCTTTCAGAATAAAAGTCTTAATAAGGTCCTTTGTCCTCTGTCAAAGTGCTCTAGCTTTTCCTTAAGACCTCCTCCCCATGTCTGGCTTCCAGCACAGAGGTCTTCTCTGAGTTGCTGGAAGCTCTGAAAGTGGTTGTTTCAAGAGCCTGCACACAAAATGATCACTTTGTTCCCCAGACTACAGCAAGGGTTAAAATAATGATAATACTAACAGTCACTTTGCTTCAGTCTTATTTCCACTTTCTTTGTTCAGACAACTTTTTCAGCTCCTTGGTAAAATCTTCCTATGCTCCCTTCCTCTGAGACAAGGGAAGCTTCCCTTTTCTAGGTTCTCAAAACACCCTATATTTTCTCATACCCCTTACATGTTAGTCCGTTTTCACACTGGGTAATTTATAAAGGTAAGAGGTTAACTGACAGTTCCTCACGGCTTGGGAGGCCTCAGGAAACTTACAACCATGGCCAAAGGGGAAGCAAGTACCTTCTTCACATGGTGGCAGGAGAGACAGAGAGAGCCCAGGGGAAACTGCCACCTTTAACCCATCAGATCTTCTGAGAACTCCCTCACGATAAAGAGAACAGCATGGGGGAAACTGCCCCCGTGTTCCAGTCACCTCCCACCATGTTCCCCTCTCGACACATGGGGATCACAGTTTGAGATGACATCTGGGTGGGGTCACAGACCCAAACAATACCACCTTACCACAGTTTCTCAGGCTGTCCTTGTTTCTGACGACCTTGGCAATTCTGAGGAATACTGCTTGGGTATTTTGTAGAATGTTCTTTACTGGGCTTTGATGATTTTCCTCATGAGACTGGGGTTGTGAGTTTTGGGGACAAAGCCTTTATAGCGGTAAAATGTCCTTCTCATCACATGATATCAAGGGGGCCTCCAGTGAATGGAATGTCATTGTTGATGCTGATCTTGGTCACCTGGCCAGGGTCATGTTTGTTATGTTATTCCACTTTAAAGTTACCCTTTTAGGCCCAGAGTGGTGACTCACACCTGCAACCTCAGCACATTTGGAGGCTAAAGCAGGAGGACCGCGTGAGGCCAGTAGTTGGGGACTAGCCTGGGCAACATAGTGAGACCGTGACTCTACAAATAAAAAATTACACACACCAGGCTTGGTGCTGTGTATCTGTGGCCCCAGCTACTCAGGAGGGTGAGGCAGGAGGATCACTTGGGTCTGGGAGGTGAGGCTACAGTGAGGGATAATCATGCCAGTGCACTCCAGCCTGGGTGATGGGGCAAGACCCTGTCTCAAAAATAAACACATAAATAAAGTGACTCTTTTGTCCTCTCTTTGGAAGGAAGTCACTGCCTGCCGCCCACATCTAAGCAGGAGGGAGTTACACTCCTCTCGCAGCGCGGTTTTCAGAAAGCTTGGGCAGAGGTGCCAGGGAGTCTATGAGTCAGGGTCCCCCATCAGAGTCTTGCATCCCGCAGGAAGGGGCCTGACTCAATGTTTCTGCCATGCTCAGTCGCTGGTTGGGAGCAGCTTATGGCAAGCACGGCCATGCTGCAAACGTGGCAATGGATTTCAGGATTCAGCAGCTGGGGCTGTGGGGCTGTCACCCTCCCTGCAGTCAGAGGCCTGCAAGACATTTTCTCACTGAGGCCTGGGCCATGGACAGCAGCTGCGTGTAGCAATCCTATTGATAGTCCCAGCTGAGGTCCCAGCCAACCACTAGTACCACCTGCCAGCCAAGTGAGAGGCGGGGCCTGCAGCCTTTCAGCCCTGGAGCAGGAACATGCACTCTGTCCCTTGGAGTGGTGGCATGCACTTCCTGCTTTGCCCTACACAAATCTCCTGATGCAGGGCAGGCAGCCCCAAACTGGGGCTTAGCCTGGGAGGGTTCCTTGGCTCCACTCAGAAAAGAAGTTGAGAGACAGCTGATGGTGGAAAAAACAGCTTTACTGAGGCAGCAGTGTTACAGCTCTGTGGCTGGTCCTCCAGAGCAGGGCTATCCCATAGGCAGTGTGCTGACAGTAGCAATTCAGGGACAGGTCTGCATCATATTGATACCCACTGATACGGTTTGGCTGTGTTCCCACCCAAATCTCATCTTGAATTCCCATGTGTTGTGGGAGGGACCCAGTGGGAGGTCATTGAAACATGGGGGCAGGTTTTTCCCACGTTGTTCTCATGATAGTGAGACTCACTAGATCTCATGGTTATTGTAAGTGGGAGCTTCCCTGCACAAGCTCTCTTTGCCTGCTGCCATCCATGTAAGACGGGACTTGCTCCTCCTTGCCTTCCACCATGATTGTGAGGCTTCCCCAGCTACTAGGTCCAATGAAACCTCTTTCTCTTGTAAATTGCCCAGTCTCAGGTATGTCTTTATCAGCAGCATGAAAATGGACTAATACACCTACTTTTAATTACATGCAAATTAAAGGGAGGATTATGCAGACATCTTAAGGAAAAGGGTAGTAACTTCTGGGTCATCAGGTTGTTGCCATGGAAAGGGGCAGTAACTTCCGGGTGTTGCCATGGCTATGGTAAACTGACATGGAACACCGGTAGGTGTGTCTTATAAAAAGGTGCTTCCACCCAGTCCCTGTCTAGCTGGTCTGGTGTCCAAGACTTACCTTAAGAGCTGAGTCCTCACCCCCATTGGAGGGATAAAGGGTGGTTTATGCTGCCTAGTTTTGGGTGCTGTGTTACAAAGCACAGGCAACTGGGACATTGCTTTGCTTCCATGAGACCCGCCTGTCCCTTCATGGAAATGCCCCCATTTTGCTTAGATTGGGTGTGGTGGCTTCTGTGATGCCCACCCAAGCCTCCTGAAGACCCTCCTTGGCCTGTGGATTAGGCAGACACTGGAGCCACTGGTGAGAAATGCTGAAAAGAACCTTCAGCTTTGATGGCAGCAAAAACTAAGCAATCACTGAGGGGTCTTCCAATCCCGGGGCTCAGTCCACCTGGATCCAGGCCATGGGCATTTCTTCTCATTGGTAAAAGCAATTTATAATTCATTCTCACCTTCAAAAATGCTTTTTCTGGGAAAGGATTGGGGCAATGCAGTAGAAAGAAGAGCGACAGCATCCCCGAGCAAGCCTTTGTTTCACCTGGTTCTGTTAGAGGCACCCTCTCACCTAGCCAGGGCTTTTTAGTACCTTCTGAGCTACTCAAATAGAAATAGTGAGACCAATACTCTGATACAAAGAAGCTTCTGGCAAGGACGTTAGAACTAGTATTTTCTGCTTATATAAAGAAACAGAAGCATGGATTTTAAGCAAACAAGATTTGCTGATCTCTAATGCATTCCAGAGTGTTTATTCACCACCTTTCAGAAAATTAGAATTTCTGTTTAAACAAAAGATTTTCTTCTCATAATCTATTTATGGCTGACATTGCAAAAGTCATTTTATTATGCGAATCAAAGTCTGAGAAGCAGAAAGCGAAGGTCAAGGGCAGACTGGATGATGAGGGTCGCAGGTGGGAGAGGAGCAGTTATTGGATTTTTAGTTTCCCAGTTTATGCAAACACCTCTCCAGGGAGGTGGCAAAGGGAGAGGAGTAAGAGCAGAAAGGGAGGAGGGAGGAGTGGAGAGAGGAGGGGCAGCACTGGGACCCGCTCTGCATCCATTCCCGTTCTTCCTAAAGGAATTCCAGTTTCACTCCGGAATCTGCCCTGTGCTCAAAGCAGTCCACCCCTCAGGAGAAGCTGCTCCAACCCCTGGCTCCTGGATGCGTCTGCCTCCTCCACTGGCATCGAGAGACAAGACTGTGGTGTGCACTGCTGTCAAGTCTGGAGTCAGACAGCTTGGGTTAAAATCCCTGCCTTTCTATTTACATGCTGTGCAATCTTGAGTAAGTAACCTCACCTCTCTGGGCCATAGTTTCCTTGGCTGTAAAGTGTGCGGATAATAATGACAGACATTTCATAGGGCTGTAAGAGGACTGAGCTCATATTGTAAAGTGCTTAGGATGATACCTGGCACAGAGCGTTTTGTTAAATAAAATCTCAATCTCATCGTCTTTACCAGCATTTGGTTCAGAAATGGATGTGTGGCTGTCGCCGGCTAAATATACGTTGACTGATCTCTCCCCTTCAGACTTCTGGCTTTGTGAGAAAAACACCTCCCTATTACTTTGACCCAGCGTCAAGGGCGTCTCTGCTACCCGCTACTGAAGCCTTCCTCCCAGGAGGCGTTCCACAGCAAGTTACTCCCTCTACTGTTGGCTACGATTTCTCAGCAGTTATCCTGCATACTTGGGAATTTTTGTGACATAAGAAAATGAAACCTACAACTTACCAACACAACATTCTATGAATGCTAAATATACCTGTTAATGAGGTTGGTAGAACGGTATCTTTTGTAGATATTGATTCAAACGTGTTGGACTTTGGAATTTCACTTTGGTATCAATACCATCCCCTTCCCCACAAAAGTCTGTAATAAATGTACAGGTCCTGAGAAGTTCGTAGGCCCCAGTGCTGGGTCATTTACACTAAATGAGTAAAGTGGCTCTGCTCTGTCTCGGATGTCCCACAGACTCTACCTTGTAACAGGGCGCCCAGGCTGCCGCTTCCTACAGCCGTGATTTCGAGAAAGAAAAGCACTCTGCTTGGCCTGCCTCAGCCACGTGGACACCTTCAGATCAGGGTTGGGGCGTGCTGTCATGTGACCCGAATAAGTCACATGATTTTTTGCCAGCGTCACATGGGAGACAGCCCTACTTAAGCTTCTCCATTAGCCAAGGTGATTTTTCAGCGATATGGATTCAGGCTTTTGCTGCAATGATGCCGTGTCCCTAAACTGACCCGACATGAAACAGAGGCACCCCGCCGTACGCAGCATGGGCCAGGCACAGCCCCTCCGCTCCAGCATGCGCATGTGGCTGGGACACTCCGCTCCAGCGACTCAGGCACTGACCTAGGATGGGGCGGGCTTCCCCGCTCGCATCCCATTGGACCAACCAAGTCACGTGGCCACGCCCCCGGCAAGAGTTTGTGACCGACGCTCCGCCCATCGCGCTCCTGTCCACACAACAGGGGAGCTAGGACCTGGCACGCGAATGCAAGCAGCCCGTTGCCTGTGGTTGAGCCTGGTGATCATGAACTGGGATTGCCCTCCTGGATCTGCGGTGCCATCCCCTTGGCCAGACTGCCATAGGGCAGAATGCAATTGACAGACTCACCTTTAGAATACAAATCTGTCATTCTGGGACCCCCGGGAAGCGGTGCGGGGACCTTGTGAGCGTCCCTCTCCCAGGACCCCTGCAGCTCAGTCACCATGGGGAAATGGCGGGAAACGTGGGACACGGCTGTCCTGCCTGTTGGGGAATTAAGAAAACAGAAGACAAAATTGATTATAGAGGTTATGCGTGAATGTGCCTGTTAAAAAATGCAAACAATAAATCAATGTACAAAATCAAATGAAATCACCCTTTTCCCCGCCTCCCTGTAGGTAGACACTGTGGTGTCATCCTTCAGTGTTAATTTACCCGCACGCCTTTGTTCTACTTGAAAAACAGGACTTCAAGCAAAAGAGGAAGGGGCATAGAGGGAGGAGGCAGGAGGGGGCCAGGGAACAGGTCACTCAGGCCTGGCCAGTGCCTCGGCCTCCCTGTGCACTTGTGCACGTTCCTCTAGGATGCAGACCCAGCCACCTCAGCGGGTCCCAAAGCCTCTGTCTGTGGGCCAGTTAGGGGAAATAGGCTTTCCACCTTCCCAGGCTGCTGTTGGCCTCGTGGAGCTTCTGGAATCACACAGAGATGAAGGTTTCTAAAAATCTACCGAGGGCCAGGAGAGGTGGCTCAGGCTTGTAATACCATCACTTAGGGAGGATGAGGAGGGCAGATCACTTGCAGTCGGGAGTTCGAGAGAAGCCTGGCCAACATGGTGAAACTCCATCTCTATTAAAAATACAAAATTAGCCAGGCGTGGTGGTGCATGCCTATAATCCTAGCTACTCAGGGGGCTGAGGCAAGAGAATCACTTGAACCTGGGAGGTGGAGGTTACAGTGAGATCACATTATTACACTCCAGTCTGGGAAACAAGAGTAAAACTCTGTCTCAAATAAATAAATAGATAAAATAAATAAAAATAAAAATCTACCAGGATTCTGTATACTGACATGCAATTTGATGCCACATGTCAGAGGGGATAGTTGTGCTTGCTATGTGGGGCCTCGTTTTAGTGAGGACTGAGCCCCTATTCCTTCTTGCTGCTGCAAGGGACCCAGCGCCTGTCCAGGGGCTGGTGCAACTCTCTCATCTCGTAATAGTCAGGTGCAGAGCGCCTTCTTTCCTAGGCTTGTGCCCTCGCCTGGTCACATGGGCTGAGGAGTGGGGAGGATGTTGGTCTGGGTAGGATGGCTCAGGTCCCAGAGGCCTTCACTCCAGTCCCAGGGGACAGGCTGTTCAAAGTGTAGCTCTGCCACCCAGCTGATCCTCTGACCTCTCCCTTATCTTGAAGACAGAGGTCTCAGCCCCCTTCTCTAGTCTTGGCCAGGATTGAGTATTCTGAGGGTCTCTCCATCAATGAGACTGGGCCATGAAAACGATGAACCCTTGACCTGTTCCGACTCACTCATCCTCTGCCCCACCAGGGCAGACTGGGCACTGCCATCGGCTTCTCTGCTCTCCCCATCTTCCAAGGAGGATCTGGCTTGGACTGACCATTTTAAGGGGTGCTTTCATGAAGTAGAATCTGGAGGCAAGTCGGAGGGTGAGGAGGGCTGCAGGTTCCTGGGCACAGACACACCTGGGGGTGAGGGGTCCAGGGAGGCTCACGGAGACACTGGAACCCTATCGTTGGGCCTGTGTGACACCTTCACAGCAGCGGAAAACTGAAATAAAGACTTGCACAGTTTCTCAGACAGCAATGCCATCCCGGGTCTGCCTCACATGGGTCCCAGCCCTGCACACCCTCTGTTAATAGTGTGGATGGGATAGGAGTGCCCTAGGAGATGAGAAGGGATGCACTGCAAAGCTGCAGGTGGGGGAATTGCTGATTGAGGAAGAGGAGAGAAACTCACTCCATGCCCTCGAGGAGCAGATATGACAGCACAGAAATCTGGGCTCTACCAACTAGAGATTGTGTGACCCTGTACTAAGAGTCCAAGCTGCAAGCTCTGTGTGGTACTCCCAGTCACTAGCACAAAGCTCCCCGTTGACCGTTGCGGCACTGTAGGGGCCCGTATTCATTTCTCAGGGCCACTGCAACAAAGTGCCCCAAACTGAGGGGCTTACAACAGCAGACGCTTGCCCTCTCACAGTTCTGGAGGGCAGAAGTCCAAAATCAAGGTGTCTGCAAATCCATGCACCTGGGAGGATCCTTCCCGCCCCTCCAGCTCCTGACGGTTCCTGGTGATGCTTGGTGATCCTTGATGTTCCCTGGCTCCCAGCTGCGTCACTCCAGTCTCTGCCTCCATCATCACCTGGCCTTCTCCCTGGGTGTTTCCTATCTGTGAAAATTACCTTCTTAGACGGACCCTAGCTATTGGATTTAGGGCCCACCCTAATTCAGTATGACCTAATCTCAACTTGATGATATCTGCAAAGAACCTGTTTCCAAATAAGATCACATTCACAGGCAGCGGGAGTTAGGACTTCCACACATTTCTGGGGGGACACAATCTATATAGTGACCTTCCCATGTCCCTTGCCTTTGTCACTTCTGTAAACTCTGGCCTGACATCTGACCTCCAGCAATTGCACTTCTTTGCTTGAGAGCTTTCTGCTGCCACAGGATTTCACGCTACCACCCGTTCCAGGGAATTAGCACCACTGCTAACCCACCTCTCCCCGCAGCAGCCCCAACCATGACTGACAGGTGTTGGTATATAAATCTCCCAGATGCCCTTGGGTGGGAGGACTAAAAACAAAAACAAAACAAAACAAAAAAACAATTTTCAACATTTGCTCATATTTGGCAACAAGATAAAGTGGGATGTGGACTGATTAGCAGGTCAGAGGATCTGGGTCGAATGCCAGTTCCGTCTCTTCCAGCTGTGCAACCTTGGGCAAGTTCATTCCTTCCTTCATTCATTCAACAAATAAACATTGGTAGGGTGTGCCAGGCAATGTCCAGGATATTAGGGAGTCAATGATGAGCAAAAATAGTTCTTGCCTTCTTGGTGCTTACAGGCTAGTGAGGGAGAAAGACAATCAAAGGCACACAGATACACATCCCACTATGATAGAAGCTCTGAAAAAAAAACCTGGTATGAAAGTAGAAACCAGAGCACCAGGCCAGGTGTGCAAGATTTGAGGCGCTCCCCTGAGGACCTGACGTCTGAGCTGAGATGTACACATATGGAGATGTTCACCAAGGGGCTGTGCGGTGGGAGGATGGGATTTCTGCCAAGAACAACAGCACAAGCAAAGGTCCTGGGGTGGAAGGGAGGCCAGCACGTCCCAGAAACAGAGCAGAGCAGTTTGCAGAGCATGATTTACTCTTCTGTTTAGAAACAGAAGAATATAGAAAAATGCCCAACTTTCAGATTATCGGGAAAATCGAATGAAATACTGCACAGGGAAGTCCCTATCAAACATCCTTCCTTCTAGCCTTGGAAAACCATGCGGGGTCTGAAGCGTCTCATCCTGGGAGCGGGGTGGGGCGAGGGGAAATTAGACCGTACCCGAAAGCGATTACTTCATGTTACCTCTTTATTTGCATGCAGGTCATGTGCCTCTTAGGTATCATTTCTTGGGACGTTGTTTGCTTTAGTTTTGAGAATTAGGAGTAAATTATGCAGGCTCCCTGCCAGACCTTCTAGCAGAGTTGTCCTCTGGGTTTGGGGCCTTGCCCGAATCCTGGGGCTTTAGTTGCACAACGCTGCCCTCTGCTGGCCGCAGATGGAAGTCTGGGCGAGGCTACTGAGCAGGGCAGGACACAGTACCTTGTGGGTAGCCTTCACCCTGGTTTTGCTCTGTTTTTGCGTGGAGATGGGGCTTCTCTTCCTCTCTTCTTCCTCTTCCTTTCACCCACTGAATGGATGCTTAAGCCTCGCCCTAAGTATGGCACGTTCATAATCTTATTGCAACCTGCACAAAAACCTGGAGGTAATTATTGCTATCCCCTTTGCAGAAATGACAGTCAGGAGGCTTGCAGTGGTCAGATGACTTTCCCAAGATTATGAGCTATAAAGCTGGAAAACAGGGCTGGCTTCAGGGGTCTGTGACCTACGTACGCACAGGGCCCTGTGCTCGGTTTAATGCTCTGCCATTGTCTTCTTGAGATTCCTAATAGTTTCTGAACACAAGACCTTGCATTTCTTGGACACGCATGGTGGCTCACGCCTGTAATGCCAGCACTTTAGGAGGCCGAGGCAGGAAGATCACCTGAGGTCAGGAGTTCGATACCAGCCTGGCCAACATGGTGAAACCCCGTCTCTACTAAAAATACAAAGATTAGCCGGGCGTGGTGGCGGGTGCCTGCAATTCCCAGCTTCTTGGGAGGCTGAGGCAGGAGACTCACTTGAACCTGGGAGGCAGAAGTTGCAGTGAGCCAAGTTTGCGCCACTGCACTCCAGTCTGGACTACAGCAGAGTGAGACCCCCCTCCCCCCGCAAAAAACCCCTGCATTTCCATTTTTGCACTGGGCCTGGAAAGTTTGTGTCTGCTCTGCTGTTAGAGCTGTGGGTTCCAACCAGGCCTGCTTCACTCCAACCCCAGTGCTTTACTGTCTCCTCCAGGGCTCTTTCTAGAAAGCACAGCTGGCAGCTCAACGTTTAACTCCCAAGAAGGCGCTCCATTACCTATGGGATAATACGTTTTATTTCCTAACGCAGGGATTCTCACCCTGGCTGGACACCCAGGTGAGGGAGGGCTTTGGAAAAATACTAATGGTCTGGGCATGTTGCCCGGAATGCTGCGGGTGGGCCCCTAGCATTGCTGTGTGTAAAAGGTTTTCCAGGTGATTCTAATGAGTAGGTAGACTACAGCACCATTTGTAGGGCCTGGCACAGTTCCTGGGTGTTTAATAAATGTTTTCCAACTTTTTAGAGCAACGAATTGACTGGAGGGCTTACGCTGAAAATTAAACTGAGTCATGAACAAGAAGAGACTCAACTTTGGGTTCCATGTTTGCGTCAGACTAGGAGCTCGGAGTTTGCCAGGCAGTGGGGGAAGCCACCTGGGGCTGGCTGGAGAGGGAGAGAGAGTGGGAAAGACTTGGAAATTAGGTGCACCTTCCTGAATATTTGGAGCTTGGTGAGCCTTAAATTTACGTAGCCTGATCAAAGAGCACCTGATCCCACTTAGGTAACTCTTCTCCCTCATCATCAATTCCAGTTCTTTGATGAGTGGGTTAATCCCACGCCTAGTCTCAGTGTAGAGTGCCGATCCAGGCCTGGCCAATCAGATTATTCCATTCCTCTCGGCTGGCTTCTGTGGTTGGCTCAGAGATAGGCATATACCCCAAACCAGACCAATGAGATGTAACCTTGGGACATTTGTGGGAACTTTGGCCCAGAGAAGCTCTTGTTGTCCAGGGGTTGGTGCCTGAGGGGTTTGAATGCAGCTGGAACTGCTTGTGGCCATCTTACCATGGTGGCCAAGGCATCATACAGGATGGTAGAGTTGACTGGCAGCATCCATTCCTGATGAATTTGAGCATCTGGATTCAGCAATGTCTGAATTTACCCCAAAACTCCTGCTTCCAAGTGTCAACAAATGCTCTTTCTTGCTTCAATGCCTTGAGGTAGATTACTGGTCACTTGCAGCTGAAAGCAAGCGATAAGGAATGTAAATAACCTGAACAAAATTTCCTGTCCCTTGGTTCCTGAATCACCTTACAGGGATTTGCAGGGAGCTGAATATTCAGTCTGGAGTGAGAGATGCATTCAAGGAGCAAATGGCACTGGTACCCGAGTCAAAGTCTTGCCTTCAGCCAAGATGGGATCCTGAGATCCTGAGATCTTTCCCCCTCATCAGTGCAACTGCAGACCTTTGATACTGACTCTGTAGGATCCTTTATTTATTTTTGTCTGACCACAGCTTTCCAGGATATGCATCTATCCAATGATCAAATGTTTGCTGGGCATCTACTTTGTGCCAGGCACTGTGCTGGTACAGAACTTGTAAAGACGACTATGTTTCCAGGTCAGCCCAGAAAAGCCAGTGCACGCCATTAGACCATTTTCAGAATCGTAGGCTGCAGAGTATGGAAGAATTCTATTTATTCAATTATTATGGTATGTAAGTAGTTGCAAGAATATTTAAACCTATTGCACACTTCAATAAACAGATAAGTAGTAGGTAGCCAAATTTTACCACACTAGTCATGAGAAAAAACTGACAAAAAGGAATGTGCAATTTTTTTTTTTTTTTTTTTGAGACAGGGTCTCACTCTGTTGCCCAGGCTGGAGTGCACTGGCATGATCTTGGCTCACTGCAACCTCCGCCGCCCAGGTTCAGGTGGTTCTCCCACCTCAGCCTCCCAAGTAGCTGGGATTATGCAGGCACGCACCACCACACCTGGCTAATTTTTGTATTTCTTGGTAGAGACAGGATTTCACTGTGTTGGCCAGGCTAGTCTTGAACTCCTGACCTCAAGTGATCCACCTGCCTCCCAACATGCTGGGATTACAGGCATGAGTCACTGCACCCAGCTGGTGCAATAATTTTTAAAACAAATTTTGGCTGCTGGTGTTACTGTCAGGGTAAAATGGATATTTCCACAAGGAATCTGATGGCCATGCTGGCCTCTTGAAGGGCTTTGAATGTTGATAACACAAGTTCTTTGAGGACAGTTTGCTTTGAGACATTGGCCCATCTCAGGGGGAGCCTGGAACCTTCCTCTCCTGGCAGTCTCTTGTGACCTGTGCCATGGCAGAGTCAGAGATATCATACATTGAGCAGAGTCACATGTTAGCAGTTGATGCTAGGTGGTATGCAGGTGTTCACTGTAGAAATTCTTTTATCTTTGTTGAACGTTTAAAATTTTTCAAGATGTTGGAAAAAATGAACTTGGTTCAAATTTATTTCCCTCTTCCTTTTTTTTTTCTTTCAATTTTCTGTTTTTCTTTAGCTTCTCTTTGATTACTAAAGTTGCCAGTTCCAGAGCAATTACTTTCTGCAAACAAGTTCTCAGAAGCCTCAGATGAATTTTGGACCTAATTTAATTCCCAATTTACTTGCTTATGAGAGAAAAAAAAGCTTAATTTCTTCACACTAAATCAACCCTTGGTGTACCGGCTATGATTGCTTTTAAAAAGCTGGCTATAAGATGCCAAGCCAGGCAGCATGAGATAGTCCAAATGAATTCATGAAAACTGGGGAAAAAAGGGGTGTTGAGAGTTTGCAGGACAATGGCAAAACCCATGCATACACAAAGGGAGCCCGGGAGGGGACAGGCACACCAGGATAAAGGTAGAACACGGATGGTGCCTGTGATCAGGTACAGACATGAGCGAGCTGCTCTGATGAGCAAGGGTGAATGAGGCCAGTCGGAGCCTCTCTCTGTATCTAACATGTGGCTTGGTGGTTCCAGGCTTGGGGGTTGGGCAAACAGGCACAGAGTTGTCCTTTGACTTGCATCCCCCCCAAGAAGATATGTTGACATCCTCACCCTTGGGATCTGTGAATGTGATCTTATTTGGAACTAGGGTCTTTGCAGATATAACTAGATAAGATGAGGTCATCATGGATTTGGGTGGGCTTTAATCCAACAACTCGGGTCCTTACAAGAAGAGGTTAACTTGGACACAGACACATGGAGAGGAGAACAGAACGTGAGGACAGACAGACCCGCGGCGGGAGGAAGGCCATGTGATGATGAATGCAGAGATGGGAGCAATGCAGCTGCCAGCCACGGGATGCTCGGAATCACCAGGAGCCGCTAGGAACCATTAGGAGCTACCAGGACCTGGAAGAGGCAAGGAAGGCCCTTCCCTAGAGCCCTAGAAGGAGCACAGCCCTGCCCACCCCTTGATGTTGGATGTCTGGCCTCCAGACCATGACAGGACACAGATCTACCATTTTAAGGACCCTGGTGTGTGGAACTTTGTTAGGGCAGCCCCAGGACAGTCACACACAGGGTAATGGTGGAGCCCCAGAGAAGTCTGCAGAGTTGCTGCTGCAGGGCCCAGCATGACCTTCGTCTGCCCTTGGTGTCAACACCCACAGTCTTCCTTGCTTGTTGCTTCTGTGTCTTGTCTTACAGCAGACCAATGCATCTGTCCATTCGCTCTCTACTCCTCTCTTCTGCAGGCAGCCCAGAGACACAGTGGGACCCTGGAGCCCAGCTTAGTCTAGCATCTGACTATATCAATATTATCAGTAAAGGACAAAAAGCACCCAGGAGGTGGGTCAGCCATGGGACCTCATGCAAAGACAGCTGGGGAGCAACCACGGGCACTCTCCCTCCTGCCTTCTGGGTACTGGGTCCCTGCAGTGGCTGGTCTCTGCTGGGGACGTAGGTGTGTCCTGCTTGCTTTGGGAGCACATGCTCCAAGCTACCTTCTCAGTGGGGTTCAGCTGCCTGGGCAGACTGGCCAGCGGAGAGGACTCCTTTATACTTTGATTTCTCACTGAAAATGACTACGTGGCCATTTTGGAGCCCAGTGAGTGGAGGAGCCATGCCGTGGAACTCAGTGACGTCACCAGGGCTGGGCCAGCCTGGGTGACCTGTTTGGGTGGGTGGGCAGCTGGTGCTTCTTAGGTGCCTTCCCTCCCCTTCTTGAAAGTATGTCCTGGGCTCAGAGAAGATGAGGCTGTCCCCCAGCTGGCCCTTAGCCAGTCAAGGTTATTTGGGACCCCCTTACCAGTGATGGCTGTGAGGTGGGCGTATGACCAGCACCTGGCCAAACAGATAGAAGGGCAGGTCTGTTGGAAGATCATGGGAAAGTGTGCTCCTGGGGGAGAGACAGAGACACACACACACAGAGAGAGAGAGAGAGAGAGAGAGAGAGAGAGAGAGAGAGAGAGAGAGGAAGAAGAAGAAGAAGAAGAAGAAGAAGAAGAAGAAGAAGAGGAAGAGGAAGAGGAAGAGGAAGAGGAAGAGGAAGAGGAAGAAGAAGGGAGGGTAAACGGAAAGAGAAAGAGAAAGAGAGGATGACCCAAAGCCCCTGCTCTGCCTCCCTGCCTTGGATGGGGCCTGTGAAACGTGTATCCGAGTTGGGATGACTTAAACAAGGGAAGCAGCAAGCCGGTATCGCAAGGCCTTCCTTCCTTCTACAGGGGCAGCGGTCGGTGAGCACATGTCCTTCAACTTTTGTTTTCAAGACAGAGTCTCACTATGTTGACCAGGCTGGTTTTCCCCATTTCCAAATAAGGCCACATTCACAGGTACAGGGATTAGGACTTCACCGGTCTTTTGGGGGGAACACCATTCCACCCACAGCTGAGGAAAGGTTTGGGGCAAGGGCGTTGGGGTGGCCCACAGAGGCGGTGCTTGGAGATATTGTGTCACCCTGAGAAGAAAGCCACAAGCCCCACAGAAGAGTCAGCAGCACGGGTGGACAGAAGGGGTGACAAGTCTCCTATCCACAGCACAGCCTCCTCTGGGCATCTCATGTGTGAGATCCCTCAATATCCTTGTGATTTAAACCATTTTTAGTCATTGCTTGCAGCTGAAAACATTCTAATGTTTTTATTAGAGAAAAAAAATATTCAATCGTAAGTACTTGAACCCAGTACTTTGATTTTGGGCTAATGTATTACATGTTTTCCTTTCCAGCTATAAGAAAAAGAAGTTACATCTTAGTTATTTCCTTCAGGATCAATGACCCAAGCGATACATGAGAATCTTGTTCTTTTTTCAAAACAGCAAATGTGATTCCCTGTTAAGTGCATGAAACTATGCTTAAAACTCTCCGAAAGTTCAAATTAAACCGTAATTGTACAGCTATCTTTCCCATTATTAGTGAAATCTTGTTATTTTCACAAGTTAAATTCTATTTAAATACATTTATGTATTACAGAATTGTCAAGTGGCGGCTTAACCTGCTGAGGGAATAGAAAAGAGTGTGCCTAGATTAAAAGAATGCACTTACACGAAAATAAAGATAAATGAACTAATAAATTATTAGTTTTTAATAAATAATCTCCGTATTGAATAACTTATCCTTCTGGTAAAATATTTACTATGCTCTTTAAAACCTTTTTAATCAACCAAAACACTCAGGAAGCTTTAAATGACTGGATATCCTTTTGTGGCTTAAGAGTTGAAATGATTTTTTACTGAAGTACATTTTAATCAGAGGCAAATTGATTTAAAGTGATTCAAGTCTTCATGGCGTGAGGGCTCTTCATGCTCAGTTCCTTGGGCTTAGGGGTGGACTCCTCGGTTCAGAAGGCGGAAGAGGTCACACTTGGTCCAAGAGCGTGGATGTTCTGGTAATTAAGAATCAATTCCTTTTCAATTATTTTAGGACTAGCCCAGGCTTGAGACTCCCAGCATGAGAGCTTCGCCCACACTCTCATTTCTCTACGCAGTGCTTTTGTGCATGGGAAATAATATACAAAAATAATACATGAGGGAACTTATTAAAAATATGAATCTCCAGCCCCGTCCCAGATATTCTGAATCAGGATCTACAAAAAGGGGGCCTGGGGACCTGCATGTTAATCAGTGCCATGTGAGGCTTTTTGGTTTAGACATCTTTGACCCTAAAGCCATTAGACTAAAGGATACTGGGCAACCCAACACCCTTGCCCCAAGGCCCTGGTTGATGCCCTCAGGTCCTGGTTGATGCCCTAAGGCCCTGGCTCTCTCACTCTCAGAATCACCTGGAGGATGTGTTAAAACACAGGCTGCTGGACCTCCCTCCCAGGGTCTCTAATTCAGTAGGGCTAGGTAGGGCCTGGGGATCTGCATTTCCAACAAGTTCCCAGGGGATTCTGATGCTGCCGGTTCAGGACCGCATTTTAAGAACCACTGCCCTATGGGAAATGTCTCCAAGGAAGAAAATATTCTTCCATGTATGTTTTGTTGAAATCCGAGGCAAAAAAAAAAAAAGAAAAAATTCCGTCATTCTCTGACCGATCATGGAAAACAAGTATCAGAAGAGAGCAGAAGAATGAATACTGCCAGAACTTCAGTGATTTAGGTGCTGCTGCAAACCTTTCAGAACCAAGACCAGATACAGGGTCGTCTGCCGAAGGGGTTATGAAGAGTCCAGAAGAGAACATCAGGCTGGTTCCCAAGCAAGAAAGAGCTTAGCATCTCAATGGTGTTTAATACAGCATAAGAGCAAATTACAACATCCATTTCGTCATGGGTGTTTCAAAGAATTCTCACGAGTTTATTAGTCAGTGTTAGGATAAAAGGGATTCTTTTAGTTCTGAACTTGCTAAACAGTAACAATGTTGTAATGTAACATAGTAATGTAACAGTAACAGTAGTAATGTTGGAAGCATTACTAGCAAATCTTGTCCACAATTGTTCTGGAATACCAGTCAGCTTGAATAAATCCAAGAAATTTCTGGCAGAGTTGATGGTAGGGAACAATTTCCAGGTCAGTGATTCCAGAGATTTTGTGCCAGAGAGTTTCTGTGGGTTCTGCTTTTCACTATGGGGAAGACAAAGTTGGATCACAGATCACTGTCAAGACTTGTCAAAGCTTGAGAAAATGAGAGTGACCCAGGAAAAGAATCTTCCTGGTTTCTCCTTCTGAGGATGCTGGCAACATGTGCATCTGACACAATCAACCTTCCAGACAAGGATTCTGATAGGAAGTTCAGCCCCGGGGATGAGGGCTCACAGACCCAGTACCGACCCACAGTAACCATGAACCTCTGTAAAATTCTACAAGCAAGACTGCATACTTTTGACAGATGGCTTTCAAAAGATTCTTTCCCTTTAAGATTCTTAATTATGGCGCCAGTGAACACAGGTCCTAATTGAGGTGCACCTGAGCCTGGCTCACAGAAGAGATACCTATCAAAGGGAAAGGCTGATTTCTTTTTTCTTTCTTTCTTTTTTTTTTTTTTTTTTTTGAGATGAAGTCTCCCTCTGTCACCCAGGCTGGAGTGCAGTGGCGCAATCTCAGCTCACTGCAAGCTCTGCCTCCCGGGTTCAAATGATTTTTCCTGCCTCAGCCTCCCGAGTCGCTGGGACTACATGAGCCTACCACCGCGCCCGGCTAATTTTTTGTATTTTTAGTAGAGACGGGGTTTCACTGTGTGAGCCAGGATGGTCTCAATCTCCTGACCTCGTGATCTGCCCGCCTCAGCCTCCCAAAGTGCTGGGATTACAGGCGTGAACCACTGCGCCTGGCCGGGAAAGGCTGATTTCTTTTGAGGACGTTGTTTTGCAGCATTTCCTGGACTTACCAGTCCTGGGTTTCTGTTCCATGAAGAATTTGGTCCAGTCCTTTGCCTCAATAAGATTCTGGAGCAGAATCAGTCAAATGGTCTTATGTTTTCAGGAGAACGCACTGTTAAAAGAAATAGCCACATTATTTACATTTCCAGAAACGGCTCTTCTGATGATTATCCGTAGCCCATCAAAATTAACTGGATATTCTGCATAAAAGATCTTTAAGATATGCAATATTTAAAGTTTCTTTCTGGAAACACTTACTGGGTTTTGACAGCAGCTTGTAAAGACCAAGGTAAGAGGTAATAAAACTACAGCAATGGTTTACAAATGGAGGTTTTGAAGGTTGATTAGAGGGAGATGAATTCCAGCTGGAAAACCTTTTGATAATGTCAACAACTTTCGAGAGTCTCTGAGGAGTGAATGAGATGATACAGGTGAAAGCACCTAGCACCGTACCTGGCAGAGGACAGGCAGGGAAAATGTTAGGCAGATCTGAAGCTGAATCCGGTTACTGAGGGATCAGAAATGCTTATTTTCAAAAAGTTGGGACACAATCAAATTGTTGAGGCATGCATGACACATGGATTGAGTTGAATACCAGGTAACAGGGGCCAAAGCCCTGATTGTCCAAGTTGGAGGTGTCAGCTGGGTTGACACAGGTGTGGAAGAATCCCATGGAACTTGGTGAATTACATCATCGAACGGTCTGCAGTAGACAGGCCTTCTTGAATGACGTTCTCGACTTTGACTGCACACTAGAGTCTAAAATGAACGCTGCTGTCTGGGCCCACCACGGGGATTCTGATGTGAGGGTTCTGTGGTGCTGCCCAGTCTTGGGCCTTTGAACTGCTCCCCAGGTGATTCTAATGTGCCACCAAGGTTGACAGCCAGCTAATTCCGATTTAACCATCTCCAGTGTTACCAGTGTTTATAATCTAGAAGCTACATCTGGAAGGTCTGTAGCAAACACTGTAGGTTATCCACCCAGTAACCATTCTGATTTCCTTTCTGATGGAACCCTGGTTTTGTTCTTGTATGTCTCTACTTCTGAGGGTCCAGAAACTGTCAGCAGAACCATTGCACCAAGCTCAGGTGGTCTCATGAATGGGTTAAGCTGGGATTTCTCAATCTCAGCACTGTTGACACTTGGGACTGTGCCATTCTTTGGGGTGAGGGTTGTCCTGTGCATGGGTGTGAAAGCAACGTCCCTGGTTTCTACCCTCTTGATGCCAGCAGCACCCCCAACCCGAGTTGTGATAACAAAAAAACAATAACCACACTGCTCAACCTATCATGCAGGTCCTGTTTGCCATGATCGTTTTAGGCACGGGCAGTGGGGTGGAAACACCTTCAAAGAAACATTTTCTTCACTCTTGAGAGACAAAAGTAAAGGAGAAAGGCATTCCCTGGCTGGATGCACCCAGGTGGAACAAATTTGGGGTTTGGTCTTTTTATTTTTTATTTTCATTATTTTATTATTTTTTGAGATGGAGTCTTGCTCTGTTACCCAGGCTGGAGTGCAATGGCACGATCTCGGCTCACTGCAACTTCTGCCTCTTGAGTTCAAGTGATTCTCCTGCCTCAGCCTCCCGAGTAGCTGGGATTACAGGTGCCCACCACCACGCCCAGATAATTTTTGTATTTTTAGTAGAGATGGGGTTTCGCCATGTTGGCCAGGCTGGTCTAGAACTCCTGACCTCAGGTGATCCACCCACCTCAGCCTCCCAAAGTGCTGGGATTACAGGCGTGAGCCACCGCGCCTGACCCGGTCTTGCTCTTAGTTTTACTGAGGTGCAGAATTTACTCGCTCCAGAGCTGCCCTCCCTTGGGACTTCTTGCCATGTGAAATAATACATCCCACCATTATTAAAAGGGCTGATTTCTGCTATTGGTAGCTAAATGCTTCTAAGCTGCTGGATCCTGAATCCAGACTATTCTTAATTATTGGGAAGCAATACTATTCTCTTTCGGAAGGTGGACATTTTGCAAGACCAATGTGACTAAATGGTCAAATTCTGGTTTCTACGGTAGGGACACAGAATTTGACCATTATTAGATCATCATCGTAAAGATTATTATTGTGAAGCAGGACAGTCAAGCCTGTTCTTATGAGGCAGGGTAGCATCTACATGATAGGTTTGTAGTTCATGTATGTGGTGTCTACATAAGCTTTGGTAAAATGGAGCTCTGTTGAGGAGACAGCCACACATTACATTTCATCAGTGTCGGGGATCCCACAGAGGCTGATGCTGTACAGCTTTTAGGATCACTTGAACCCTAGGCAGGGGTCTGAGGAGCTTCCAGGCATCTCTTAGTGAGAGCCTCAGGGGTGAGGACCAAGCCTTAGGATCCCCCCCCCTTTTTTTTTGCGACAGGGTCTTGCTCTGTCAACCCGGCTGGAGTGGAGTGGTCCGATCACAGCTCACTGCAGCCTCAACTTCCTGGGCTCAAGTGATCCCCCCACCTTAGCCCCCTGAGTAGCTGGGAGCACAGCTGTGTGCCACCACATTCGGGGCTCATTTTTCTATTTTTTTGTAGAGATGGAGTTTCACTATATTGCCCAGGCTGGCCCTTTTTTCTTTTTTAAAATAACAAACTCTTTTCCTATTTTCATATTAATTTGTGGGGTTGATAAGCGCAATGTTCAATCACAATTCCTCTGGTTTTGTTTTTTGGCAGTGACTAATGTCTCCCCTCCCTCATTTTCGTTCATTGAAAAGTTCTCAACTGGTTGCAGCTAAAAATCAGACACTTAAAATGAATGCACGATTAAGATTCCAGGTGATGGCTTCATGAGTGCATTTGAAAGTCTTCGTTGCCGTAAAACAACAACAAAAACCGTGCTCCGATAGGATGGTAAGCTAATAGGTCATGGAGTTGGGAGGGGGTGTCTTTTCTCCCCGGGCTGGGCCTCAAGCAATAATTTTTGTGGGAGACAGGACGGGTACAGGCATGGAAAACCAATGTGAAAATCTGCGGTCCGTATTCCCCGCGGTTGTGCTCTGGGCAGATGTTTGAGGAACTTAGTTTCTGTCGTTCTCAACTGATTCAGGAGAAAAAAGGCCCTGATCCAGGAGCACACATTTTCTACCAGCTCTGAATAGTTTAAATTGCAAATAAAAACTCACATCCAGTGTGTTTATTACTTAATTTTAGGTCATGTTTAATTGAAAACACTACATCAGCCTTTTGAAACTAAATTTCGAGATCCAGCGAGTGGGGTTGATGATTTCCAGACGGCCTGGACAGATGAGATTTGGAGCTCAGCTCACATGAAGAGGCAGATGATCAGCTGCGTTCGTGAGCAGTGCAGGCGTGCAGCTGTGAGGACATTCCAAGGTCATCACTGCCAGCTGTGACCTTGGGCCCCTGACTCCCAGTCTTGGGTTCCTTTTCCTTAAATGGGACTCATCAAATGAAAACCTCTCAGTGTGGTCGTGAGGATTAAGCCAAACAGTGCAAACAAAATGCTCAGCGCAGTACAGCGGTTTATAGTCAATGCTTTCAATGGTGCTAGCTGTGAACAATCGGTAACTGTAGCCAGTTAACTTTCAGGGCTAGATATGACAACACATGCTGCAAATTCCTCCATTTTAATCTAATCAAAATATATAATCTGCAAAATCCAAAGAAAAGAGGAACACAGTACCTGGGAAGGCTTCCATTTACAATCAGCATGTTGAAAAAGTTCACTTTTCATTGTTTGGAGGACTCTGTTCCCATAGCAACAGTGCTCTAAGTGGGGGTTAAAATTCCGAGGACTCACAGGGGCAAATTAACTCCTAGTTACCTGAAATATTGTATGCTAGTCCTGACAGGGTCAAACAATGACTGCACTTCACTGGTAATGAAACAAAAAACTGCCATGAAAATAAGATTAAAATATTTTAAAATCCTGTGGCTCAAAGGACAGCAGGATGAACTAGGGGCCAAACGAAGAAGCTGCGGGGCCTTGGGGTTTGGGAGACAGGGCACTTAAATGTAAGGCTGTTTTCCTTGGTGCAAGGGCCCCCATACTCATCTGTATTTGTCAGCCCTCAAGAGAATCTTCACTGGCTGGTAAATGAACAAGAATAGTTGGAGAAAGAGTACTTCATACAGTATAAAAAAGACCCTTGGCCAGGCATGGTGGCTCAAGCCTGTAATCCCAGCACTTTGGGAGGCTGAGGCAGGATTGCTTGAGCCTAGGAGTTCTAGACCAGCCTGGGCAACACAGCAAAACCCAGGTGTGGTAGCATGAACCTGTAATACTAGCTACTTGAGAGGCTGAGGCAGGAGGACTGCCTGAGCCTGGGAGCTTGAGGTTCCAAGTGAGCTATGATTGTGCCACTGCACTACAGCCTGGGCAACAGCACGAGAACTTGAAATCCAGGATGTGAGTAGGTTTAAAGATGAGTTCTCTGCTCTACTTTCCGAGCCTTTAATATGCTAATTTCTTCATGAGGTTCACAGCATGTCGTCTAAACCCAAGTGACCACAACCCTTTTTTTCCTGCAGCATCTCCAGGGGCAAGTGTTCTGGGAACATACCTGAGACAATTCTGCAATGCCAGTCCTCGCAAGCCCTCCTCCCGCTCCTCAGCTT
Source organism: Rhinopithecus bieti (assembly GCF_001698545.2). Classification (NCBI taxonomy): domain Eukaryota; kingdom Metazoa; phylum Chordata; class Mammalia; order Primates; family Cercopithecidae; genus Rhinopithecus; species Rhinopithecus bieti. The sequence goes on from NW_016803937.1 coordinate 5,672,343, forward strand.
CTCCTTCCAGAAGGCAACCTCCCCCAACACCCCTCTCCTGCTTTGCCTTGGGCTACTTGTACTTAATCCATCCAGAGGTTTTAGTTGATACTCTAATGTGATTTCTGCATTTCAATCTGAAAACCAAACAGATTTTTGACACAAAGGAAGCTTCATAGCAGGATTTCAGGCACCTTTATTCATGGCAGATATTTTTGGTCAGGGCAGCCTGCCTTTGAAATCGTTCCATTACTTGAGGAGGTCGACTCCTGCCTAAGTCACAACTCTCCTACAGCTGCAACCGGCCATATCATTTCCATTTGCCACTTAGGAGGCTTGAGAACATCAGCAGGGACGCAGGTTTCAGCTGGTCTGGTCAATGCCTGCAGTGTGTGCAGGGCATTCAGGGGCTCCAGCCTGCATCACACCTGGCCTGATCAAAGGAGGTTCTGCAGTTGAGTAACCAGAGTGGTGAATTCATTTTATTACAGAAGGATCTGACTCCTTTATGTTCCCCATGTAACTTGTATACAGGACAAATTATTTCTTACTATGAAAGATTTGCAATATAAACACCAAGACTGGTGACACGAGAAACTTAAAAACATTATGTTTTCAATTTTCAAGTTTTGTGTAAAAGCACTTTGTGGTGACAATCATGGATCACCTTCCATGTCATCAATATTGGCTTCTTGGTTTAGCACTCCTGGCACTGCATTTTTGAGTGGCAAGACTTAAAAGGTATTGTCCCTGTCTTCTATAATCAGAAACATTGTCACTCTGCAAGAATTTAGATAAGAAACAGTTTAAGTAAAATAGTATTTCTTAAAAACTTGAGTCTACCACACATCACTGATCATATTCTAGCCAAGCAGCTGGCATGGGCTTAACATGGTCTCTTTTCCTTCTCTTTCTTTTCCAGTCAGTAGCTCAAAGGAAAGATGGAGTGATTGAATTTTAAAATCCTGCCAGATTTTGTATGGTAACCATTGTAGATGAACCATGTAGGGTCCTACTGAAGCATTAGAATCTCATGCAAAACTCTAACAAATGCCTCATTACAGAAGGCTATTGTTATTTTCTGTACTGTAAAAGTTCTAACACAAGAAAGTGGCAGTGGTTACTTTTCATCGACTTTAGCATGTGACCTCAGGGACTTAGACATAAGTCTAAGTTCTATTCTGAGTTTTGGCAAAAGAGCAGTGACAGATATTTCTGAATAAATAATTTTTAGGTGTTTTTAGCCATTTGAAAAGTATTGCCAACACACTATTTGGTGTTAGCTCAACAGTCACTTTGTGCTGAGAATTAAAGAACTCTAAAGTCTACAAACATCTTACTTCACCAAGACTATAATCGAAGGGTTTACTATTTGTGTAATAAAAAAATCACACAGCAACTTTTATCCAAACAGCAACTACTACAAAAGGAATGACAAGAAAAAAAATATGACTTCACAGAAATACACTAAAAGATTTGACAATGTTATGCAGGAACCGCCAAAGTTTTAGTGTTTAATAATGAATCGCACAACTGACCAAGGTCCAAGATGTGAAGATACTATGTTCAAGAAACTGGGGGGTAAATCACTCTACAAACTAACTATATAGTATGTGGTAAGAATGCATACTTTATAATATAAAACCTGTCTACACATAGTAGTTAGCTGTAAAAAGCCATTCGATCTTCTCTTGGCTTGGAAACATGGTGTTCCAGATTCCAGTATAAATTATTAGCAACCTGTTGAAGAAGGAAAATCATCAACATGTTTTCATTGTATGAGCGCAAGTAAAATGACATACACAACTATCAACTAAAATCCCTTTACACTCTCCTATTGAGTTAAACTTATTTTCTTTGGACAATGTTTTAGCAAAAATAGATTTAACTGGAAATATTTTTTAAAATTTCAGAGTCAGTTTTCCACTCCCATTCTTTTCTTTCAGTGACCCCCATCACTAGCCAGTCTACAATCCTGAAATTCTTGTGGCAAGATTCTCAGTCGGTTGATGGGAGTTTTGACTGCCACATAACATAAAGAGAGACCCACAGAAGCATCTAAGACTGGTAGGACATTTTTCCAAATTATCTCTGGATAAGAATAGCGATGACATCACCCATAGAAAGCAGTTATGTGATTTACTCACACAGTGAATAAACCCCACCTATTGTAAAGATAAAAGCAAAGTTAAAGAGTCTGTCTTCAACATCCCAAATCTGTATTTTCGCAGTAACTTAAAATGTGGTCCAGAGCAAGCCCAGAAAATAGGAAATTAGGCATCTTTTACTGTATATTTTGCTTAGTACACTACCTATCTAAAAATACTCAGGATTTTGTTTTATTTATTTATTTATTTTTCTGAGACAGAGTCTTGCTCTATCGCCCAGGCTGGAGTGCAGTGGCATGATCATGGCTCACTGCAAACTCTGCCTCCTGGGTTCAAACGATTCTCCTGTCTCAGCCTGTCAAGTAGCTGGGATTACAGGCGTGCACCACCACGACCATTTTTGTAGAGACACGGTTTCACCATGTTGGCCAGGCTGGTTTCGAGCTCCTCACATCAAGTGATCTGCGCGCCTTTGCCTCCCAAAGTGCTGGGATTACAGGCATGAGCCACCACGCGCCAGTAACCGTTTTTTTTTTGAGACGAGTCTCACTCTGTTGCCCAGGCTGGAGTGCAGTGGCGTGATCTCAACTGCAACCTCCGCCTCCCTCGGTAACATTCATTTTTATAGAGAATTAAAACGTTATAAATGAAACATGAGAAAAGAGAGTTTAAAACTTATTTTTCACACATACAGAGGAAAAGGACTGTGCACTCAGGGCACTGTGCTGTGTGATAGTGTACATTTACCTATCTTGCAATGTGGGTAGTTTTAACGGGCTTTCCTCTGATATCTGAAACTATTCAGTGGAAATTTAAATGAACTCCAGAGTAAAAGCTTAATGTGGCCACAATCTAGTTTACCTATGTCAAGTTACCAAGCAAGTCTCCAGAATTTAAGCCATTTAAGAAGGTGGTAATGTGGGTGACTTACAGCGATCCCCTCCCCCGCCTCCCAAAAAAAGCAATGGAAAATCTTCCAGTGACAGGTTTTATAGGCCAACAAAAACCCCTTTATTAGCTGGAATGATAAAACTCAGTGGCTATCTAATGTTAGCCAGTGGTCTTAACTAACAGTGACAGAAGTCTAATTAATAAAAACTGGGAAAATAAATTCGGTGTAAAGAATGAGTTTGGCATGAAAAATTCCAAAACATGAAGTCCACAGCAGGTAAAGAATACAGGGATGTTTGCTGGGATCATGGCTGGAAACGGATCTACAGAATGTCTGACTACATCAAAATTACACTTATAGGATCTATTCTTTTAAGAAAAAAAAAAAAAAGGCTGGGCACGGTGGCTCACACCTGTAATCCCAGCACTTTGAGAGGCTGAGGTGGGCGGATCACTTGAGGTCAGAATTCGAGACCAGCCTGACCAACATGGAGAAACCCCATCACTACTTAAAATACAAAATTAGCTGGGCGTGGTGGCGCAAGCCTGTAATCCCAGCTACTCGGGAGGCTGAGGCAGGAGAATCGCTTGAACCCAGGGGACAAAGGTTGTGGTGAGCCGAGATCATGCCATTGCACTCCAGTCTGGGCAACAAGAGCAAAACTACGTGTTAAAAAAAAGAAAAAAGAAAAGAAAAAAAAATTGCCCCCTTCCTCACCTTCAACTCTTTTGTGTGGCAGGTATCTTGTTTTCACCTTCCAGTTCTTCCACCCCAGCCTGTGTCATGAGGTCTGCGATGTTCTTCTCCAGATCATCAATGCGACTACTCATATCATCAAGTGGTGAAGTTAAAGACAACGCGTGCCAACATCTCCTCATTGAGCCCTTTCCTTCCATCCCTCTAGACTAGGGCCTTAAACACAACGATTTTAGGGAAACCGGTCTTCCAATTTCCTTTAGACACTGTTACAGGCTGGTGGGTAAGAGTATAGGACTCTGGGGCATGGCTACCCAGCATCGGTTTCCGGCCCTGACCCTTACTAGTGATGGCACCCCTAAACCTCAATGTATGCATTTGCTAAAGATGATAACATTACACCCACTCCTACGGTCATGCTGAGCATCAAAAGACAGACATACACAAAAGCGCTTGGTTCAGTTCACGGTCAACCACACCAGCTATCAGGATTGGTAGATGTAGGCTCCTCGCGCCCGGGATCTGTCTAGCCCAGCTGTACCCCGAGCTCTGGGCGCAGTCCTTCTCAGAACACAGTACAATCCGAACTCAAATTCTGTAAGTGACTGGCTGAAGTTGGCCTGAAAGCGACTCATTTATCCCCACCGCTGCCCGGCAAATAGGCTCCAAAGGCCCACAGGAGGCCGACTACAGATAAAAAGGATATTTCTCCCAATGATCTGGTCAGACATGGTCTGAAATTTATCTTGCATCTGCTGCAGGAGTGTCTGCACCTAAGAAAAAGCGAAACAAACAAACACGGTCCAAATCGATCCTGAGACACTTTCCTGGGATCAGGACGTGAGCCCTGGTCTCGGGTTCCAGCCCCATTTCTGCCTCTGGGCAGCTGTGCCGCCTTCAGCAAGGATCTTCCTTCTCGGGGCTTCCGTTTTCCCACCTGTCCAATTAGACTGGTGGGCGGGGGAGGCCGCTGTGACTCCAAGTTCAGGGGCTTTAGGTTGTTTCTACCGGGTTGGGGCACCCGGGCGTGTGTGAGGAGTTGAAGGACGGGGAGGGTGTCAAAGGGAGGCAGGAGGGACGCGGGGGGCGTTCGCGACGGGTGAATGGGGCTACCGGAGGGGGTCGGGCTTGGGAGCGTCCGCGGGGAGACGTGTCCGCACCGAGCGCCCAGGGGGTCAAGGTGGCCGGGAGCCTCGGCCAGAGACGCTTCCAGAAACGGGGCCTCGGCAGAAGCCACGCGCGGTGGCGGTGGGCGCGCCTCTGTCCAGCAGGGCCTGGCCCGGCGCCGCCCGGGAAGGCCGCGGCCTCGGGCCCCCACAGCCGTCCCTTACCACCGAGGTGAGGTCCTGCACGGTCTTGGGGTCAGTCTCGGCCATCTCCCCGACGCCCAGGTTGGCGGTTATGTCTCAGACCGTAACCTACACTTCCGTTTGTCGGCTCAGACGCCCCCGCCCGCTGCTTCTCGCGACGAGACTGGCTGCTCGCGGGACCGCGGGGCCTTATGGGAGTAGTAGTTTCTCCCGCACCGGAAGGGCCTCGAGGCCGAGCGCTTCCGTTCCAAGGAGCGGCCCCACCCCACACTCCCCGCCCTCTTTTGCATAGCGCCTCCCCTCCCCAGCGTGCCGTTGGTGGGGCGGGAAGTGAGACCGACTCAGAAATCGAGCAATAGAGGCAGGGAGTGGCCTTTGCCCCACTTCCAGGCTTAGTCAGTCGAAAGACGGCTCTGGGTTTCTTTGGTCTGTCAGGACGAACCTACTGAACTTTTGCCCTTCAACAAGACCCACTATAACCTTGTAACTGCCCCCAAGTCAAGGAACATGAGCCCCCCGGAAGCCCCATGGCCCCTGTCTTGTCCTGTCCTGTCCTGTCATCTCCACCCTGAGGGTGGCCAGCGTCCGGAGTTTAACCCAGTAGGTTCATTGTGCCCGTCAGGTTCATATGAGGGGATTCAGACAGGAAGCTGTCCATCATGTGTGGCTTCTTGCACTCCACGCGATGCCTGCTGTTGAGTGGGGAAGGCTTCAGGCGTCAGGGTTAGACTGTGGGTTTGGGTGTTGAAGGAGGTGGGCACTGCTGAAGTGAAACCTCAAGTTCCAACCCCACAGATGGTCTTTAGGATTGGGTGTCATGGCAAGGGGATAGGAGAGTCCTTGTCTGTGGGCCTGGCAAGGAGATGTTTGAAAGTTCTAGAAACTTTCACACATCTCATTTAAGGACTGCTCTGTGTGAGGGTCAGCTCCAGTTTGAGTTTAGGTGGGGAGAGGCTGTAAGGGGTTAGACCTGTTACAGGAAAGGGTCCTGATCCAGACCCCAAGAGAGGGGGTTCTTGGATCTCATGCAAGAAAGAATTCAGGGCGAGTCTGTAAAGTGAAAGCAAGTTTAAGAAAGTGAAGGAATAAAAGAATGATTACTCCATAAACAGAGCCCCAGGGCTTCTGGTTGCTCATTTTTATGGTTATTTCTTGATTGTATGCTAAACAAGGGTTGGGAGATTCGTACCTCCCCTTTTTAGACCATATAGGGTAACTTCTTGATGTTGCCATGGCATTTGTAAACTGTCACGGTGCTAATGGGAGTGTAGCGATGAGGACAAACAGGGTTCATTCTCATCGCCATCCTGGTTTTGGTGGGTTTTGGCCGGCTTCTTTACTGCAAGCTGTTGTATCAGCAAGGTCTTTATGACCTGTACCTTGTGCTGACCTCGTATCCCATCCTGTGACTTACAATCCTTTAACTGTCTGGGAATGCAGCCCAGTAGGGCTCAGCCTCAGTTTACCCAGCTCCTATTCGAGATGGAGTTGCTCTTGTTCAAACGCCTCTGCCAGACCCACCAGTATCTCTAACAAACCTGGAATCCAGTTGGCCTTGAGGCATAAGACTCAACTCCCTTCACCACCCCTTCCCTCTCACTCACACCTTTGCCCCTCACCCTACACACCTCATCCTTCCCTACAGAGAGATCTTCCTTTCTGTGTAAGGATGCACAACTTTTTTGTAATTGGCTGTTATCAACTGGTATTTGGCTAGTGCTTCACCCGACTACTTGAAATAAACATACTCAGTGTTTTAACTTAATCCTTAGAAGACCCTGTGATATAATTATCATAATTTTACATTTTTGAGAAAACAGATGCAGAGGCATTAAGAAACTGGAACAAGGTCATCAAATTAAGGAAGTAAGAGATGCAGGACTTCCTTTTTTCTCACCATTCTAGAATTCTCTGATTTTTTTGAGCTTAGAGCAGAGTTTCTCAAGAGCTGCAATACTGGCATTTGAGTCAAGTCATTCTTTATTGTTAGTGGTGGAGGGGGTAACCGGGTGCCCTGTATATTGTAGGACGTTGAGCAGCATCTTTGACTTCTACCTGCTAGATGCCAGTATCTCAGTTTTCTTAAAATTTTTTTTTTTTTTTGAGACGGAGTCTTGCTCTGTTGCCTAGGCTGGAGTGCAGTGGCATGATGTCGGCTCACTGCAACCTTTGCCTCTCCAGTTCAAGTGATTCTCCTGCCTCAGCCTCCTGAATAGCTGGGATTATAGGTGTGCACCACCACGCCCAGCTAATCATAAAAGACTTTTCACAAAACTTCAGAACTCCTTAAAAACTAGTGAGTAGCCAAGATGAAGAAAGGCCTTAGGCTTCTGACTTTAGATCCCAATCCCTGGGACTCCCACACTCAGCAAAGAAAGGTGGGTGCCTGCACCATGGATTTCTGGGCACATCTGTGTTATGGCTATGGGTTATTCAAGAACATGAATTAGCACTAGAATCTGGAGTTTTTCATTTTCTTTCTGGTAAGACACTTGTTTTTTTTCTTTTTTTTCAAATCCCAATTGGAAATTTGCTTTACATAAACAACAAACAAACTTGATACTCTTTTAGTGGAGGCATTATTTGTTCCTTTATTTTTTGCACTTAAACAGATAGGCAGAATGCTTTCTCTGTGTGGAGACCAAGGTCTGTTAAAGAGCTGCTTTTCGTGGAAGCTTCACTAATTTATACTCATGGCTGACATACTCACCTTGTGGGGCTGACACACCGAACCTAACTGAGTATTGTCCCATTAACAAAACGAATGTATTCCGTGTAAGGCACTGGTAATTAACCTTTAAACTTCAGTTTTGAACAACTCTCATTTTTAACCTTTATTTAAGTGTCACAGTTGTCTTATCTCCTCTTAGCATTTTTTTAAAGTTCTTCCTAGATTAATTGCATGTTGTAACTCCCTTTTTCCTTTCAAGGCAGTTTTGTTTTACGTGTGCTTATTATGGTACTTTTATAATCGCTTTTTGGTTCTCTGGGCCATTCTTTTGACATGCCTCCTTTCTTGGATCTATACTAAGGAACGCGGCTGGGCATGGTGGCTCATGCCTGTAATCTCAGCACTTTGGGAGTCTGAGGAAGGCAGATCACTTGAGACCAGGAGTTCAAGACCAGCCTGGCCAATGTGGCGAAACCCCATCTCTACTAAAACTACAAAAGTTAGCTGGGCTAGGTGGCGTGCACCTGTAATCCCAGCTATTCAGGAGGCTGAGGCAGGCCAGGGAGGCAGAGGTTGCAATGAGCTGAGATCGAGCCACTGCACTCCAGCCTGGGCAGCAGATTGAGACTGTGTCTCAAAAAAAAAAAAAAAAAAAAAAAAAAAAAAATACTATGGAAGGTGTTGGTGTGTCCATGTGGCCACATGCAGTGAGGTGCTTTGTGTGTTTGCCTTGTGTGAGCAGTGATGGAATGATACTAGTGAGGACTTGGAGGAACTGGAATGTGTTCTTTGCCGAGTTGCACCTGCGTCAGCTCTATAGGCCCAGCCCTGGGGCCCAGCAGCTGCTCCCCCGGTTTGTTTTCCTCCCAGGTTGCCTCATGTTGCTGCTGAGCTCCCCTCACCTGATGGGCGGTGCCACAGCAGGGTGGGTGAAGGGTGCCCCTCCCTTCTAGTGGCCTGGGCTGCCCTAGCCCCGGTCCTTCAGTAGCCATTTCAAACCTTTCCGGTCTCCCCAACCCCAGGATTTTATCCCCTTCACCCTCAGAGGATGACCTTATATTCTATTTTGTGGAGAAAATAGAGATTGTCCATCAAAACCCCTTAACTCCCATCTTGCGTGCAGTCATAAGTTCCTGCATTAACCCTGGTGTCACTGGCTAACCCTGGTGTCACTGGCTTTCTGTCTCAGGAGGAAGTGTCCTTCCTCGCGCATAGGGCTCTGCGTTCGTCTAAGGCAGAGACACCCTGGCCCTGATCCCATTCTCTTTCCTCCACTCCAGGCAGTTGCTTCCTGCCTTCGTTTGCTTTCTTCTGATGATTCCTCCTTCTCAGCACATAACAGTGACCAACCCCCCACCCTGCCCCACCCCTGCCGCACAAAAAAACGAATAGAAAATGGAAATCAGAACAACCAAGGTGACCCTCCACTGACTGGTGCCCTTGTTGAGCTGCAGCTCATAGGCAAATTTCTAGAAAGGAAGGACTTATCGTCTTAGTTGCTGGAACCACTTCCTTACCTCCTGTTCATGTAACTTTGCTTGTTTTGTTTTGCTTCTACTAAAATGATTCTAGGTGCTGCGTGGACAGGTGTTACATAAGCCAGATGGATGTTACTGTGTCTTTGAGATTTCTCTAATCCTTATTTATCTCTCCTTTTAATACAGAGAGTTTCATATACAGACCTTAAGGAAGACATAGTATCTAGCTAAAAGGTAATTATGCCTATTTTTTCATTGTATTTATTTTGATTGCTGCTTTACTGTATTCCAAGTGATACTGGTTTTTCATTCATGTTAGCATGTACAGTTCTCTTTTATTTATTTATTTATTTTTTTGAGACAGGGTCTCACTCTGTCACCCAGGCTGGAGTGCAGTGGCGCAGTCATGGCTCCCTGTAACCTCAACCTCCCAGGCTCCAGCAATCCTCCTGAGATGGGCATGCGCCATTACACTTGGCTAATCTTTGTATTTTTTGTACAGCTGGAGTTTTGCCCTGTTGTCTAAGCTGGTCTTGAACTCTTGGGCTCAAACTATCTACCTACCCGCCTTTGCCTCTCCAAATGCTGGCATGATAGGTATGAGCTACCATGCCTGGCCAATGTACAGGCTTCTTTTAAAATAAATTTAAGCCAAAATTATAAATGTAAAATTACATAGTTTAAAACTAGAGTTGTAGCTGATGGTACAGGTGGCATTTCAGTGTGGCAGAGTTAGTGAAGGTGCAGAGAGATGAGACAAGGAGATGGCTAAATCGTGATTATATTCTCTTGGGATTAAAGTTTAGAAAATCCTGCCTTGAAAGACGGCAGGGAGCCAAAGGGTAAAGAGATCGGGTGTGCTTTGAAACAACACGGTTATATAATTTGATAAGGGGAAGCAGAGGAACTATGACTGCATCAGGGTAACATCAACTCGCTTCTCCCCAGGGATAAAGTCAGAGAGGATGCTGAGGAATGTCAGCAGGTGCTGGGTCCCTGGTTTTCACAAAACAATCCTTCAGGTGTTAGTAAGCCTCAGGAGGCGGATGCTGTCCTGCTGGTATGAGGAGGGGCTGGGGCAGGACAGTCATCATCCAAGCAAAGGTAGGGCTTCGTTACAGACACAGAATGGCAGATTTAATTTAGAAATACCACCATCCTGGTACCAGTCCTTTTGGCTTGGATTCCCATGTAAAAATCCAGCGTTGCTGCATGCTCAAAGGTGTGCCCTGGCTAGAATGAGTCGATATTTTGCCTTCATTACCAAAGCACAAGGAGGATATTTTGCCTTTGCATTACCAAAGCACAAGCACGTTACTAAAGCACAAGGAGGTCTCTTTGAGGCCTTGTTTGCAAAAACAAACAAACAAACAAACAAAAAAACCCAGAAAATTGCTTTTCTGGGGAAAAATGGTGTGATCGCTGGTTGTTCTGATACATCTGATACATCTCAAATTCTCTTGCTTTTGGACTGAAGCATTGGTTTCTGTGTCTTATGTTCTTTGGAGGCAAATTTCCAAATTAGCATCTCCATGACTGGCTGCCAAGGCATCCGTTTGCTATTTATTTACCCAAACTAGCAGTTTCCTGGAGACAGACTGCCTGGGGGGAAGGAAAGTTTTCCTATAGACCAGATTTGTAAGTTTAGGTTTCCTCTGCTTCACTCCCCCATCATTGTCAACTTGCTTAGTCCACAGCACTTTCATGCATTGTTTGTGATGACACGGTTTGTTCCTGGTGATAAATGGGGTGGTGCTGCCTTAGCGTATAGCAGGAAAAGTGCCAGGGTGGAGCCATGCACACCACTCAGTCGCCGTGAGACCTACCGTGAGATGGTTTTAACTGTGTGAACCTCAGTTTCTTCAGCTATAGAATGGAGTTAATGTCTATTTCAATATCTCATGAATTACATAAATTATGTATATGATATATAATTATGTATTACACATAAATTACACATAAAACTGCAAGGTAATGTGTATATACATATCTATATAGATAAGTACAGTATCCGGCCCATAGGAAGCACTTATGAACACACCCTTCCCTCTTTTTTTGTTTTTAGATGGAGCCTTGCTCTGTTCTGTTGCCCAGGCTGGAATGCAGTGGCACTATCTTGGCTCACTGCAACCTCCGGCTCCTGGGTTCCAGTGATTCTCCTGCCTCAGCCTCCTGAGTAGCTGGGATTACAGGTGCCCACCACTACACCTGGCTAATTTTTATATTTTTGGTAGAGATGAGGTTTCACCATGTTGGCCAGGCTGGTCTTGAACTCCTGACCTCAGGTGATTGGCTCACCTCTGCCTCCCAAATTGCTGGAATTACAGGCGTGAGCCACCACATCTGGCCCCCTTCTTTTTTTTTAAAATGATCTCACTAAATAACTTTCTTGCTGTCTATCTGTCTGATCTACCTGTCTATCTCACACACTCTCTCTTTTTCTCTCTCTCTATCATCTATATATCTGTTTTTCCAAATCAGAATGATTGACTTTTATGAAAGAAGCAGAAGAGAGCCAATTATTAAGCAGGAAGCACTTGGTTTTAGTCTTGGTTTTTAAACATCATAGACTAACATGATGTGGAGTCCTGATAAGTAAGCAACAATGAAGAAGGGGGTCCCAAGTAGGGGAGAACAACTGTTCCAAGAGACAGCTAATCACAAAGAAGCCGCTGGCACAACTGCCTCGCTCTGAGTGTAACATCCTCCAGCATGAGCTATAAAACTTCCCTCCAGCCCCTGCCTCTTTCCAGACAGCCCCTTCTCTGCTGTGCTGCCCGTTGCTTCCTTGCAACGTACTTTCCCTTGAGTAATCGGCCTTTCTTTACCTACAACTGTCTTGTTAAATTGGTAAATTCTTTTTTTTCTTTTCTTTCTTTTTTTTTTTGAGACAGATTCTCACTCTGTTACCCAGGCTGGCGTGCAGGGGCCTGATCTTGGCTCACTGCAACCTCCACCTCCCGCGTTCAAGCCATTCTCCCGCCTTAGCTTCCCCGAGTAGCTGGGATTACAGGCACGTGTCACCATGCCCAGTTAAGTTTTGTATTTGTAGTAGAGACGGGGTTTCACCACATTGGCCAGGCTGGTCACAAACTCCTGACCTCTGGTGATCTGCCCGCCTTGGCCTCCCAAAGTGCTGGGATTACAGGCATGAGCCACCATGCCCTGCTGGTAAATTCTTTTGCCACCCACAACACTGGCATCAGCCAGTTGCACCCATGACACTGCGCACCACTGGACAAAAAGGTCCCTTTGCTCTGTCACAGTGTTTAGACTAGACTGTACTGAAGATGGTCTAAGACTAAACACACAAGTTAAAAATCCCAGATAAGCTTTATTTGAATATTTCACAAACAAGTTACACATTTCTTTGTAACTACATAGTAAAGCAAATGTTAGTTTACAGCTCAGAAACTGTAAGCAATTCAGCAGGGAGGGCCCAAAGGAGTGACATCTGCCAAAGAATGAATATTTTAACATGATTAATTTTTATCCCTTTTGAAAAGTGTTTATGAATAAAAGGCATTTAAAATTTCTTCAAATTTTTATCTGGGGGGATAAATAAAATTTTGTCATCAGGACAGTGTTGACATGTGCATGACAACACAGATTTTATATATATATAGCCTGCATTTTCAACTCTCTAATAGTCTGAATTCATGTATACGATAGACATAATGGATTTATTACTCTCTAAAGAAAAGCTTTTAAAAGTAGCAGAAAATAGAGGCTCCAGCTTATTTTCATAGTGCTTCTATAAACCCCTTTCTCCAAGTCTTCATAGCTTCGGAATGAAAACTTCCCTAGTCCTACACCACCCAAGGCATTTCACCATCTCCCTACCAACCAGCTGGCACGTGGAAAGTCAAATAAAATGGTTCAAAGGCTTATCAAGCTTAGCAACCCTCCAACAAAAGATGTGATGATAGCAACATAGCATGAGAGAGAGGAAGTTTTTCCGCTTACTTAATTTGATGAGTATCTAAATTATCTAAACTATTTTTTGCTGTCTCTCTATATCTTGTATATGCTTTCATATGAACACAGTCACAACTGCAGAATTTTTTCAATAGTGGGCTAATCTATTAGCAATAGGAAATATAGTAACACATTGGATATAGTAAAAGAATTGTTAATTGCATTAGATGTACAATTTTGAAAGCATTTTATCATTAGACTATGAAAAATACCAAATCTCAACAGTCAGTTAAGGAGAGAAGATGGAGGTCTTTATGAAAGATGTAGCCTGATTATTAGATTATTATTCTTAGTATTTGGTAAACAGAAAAGGTAGGTGGCTTTTTCAGTGCTTGGGTTTCCTGTTGGTGTGATTTACCCTGTTGACTCATGTTTAAGGCAGCTACACGTAAACAGATTAATGGGCTACCTTTACAAAATCAGAAACTACTTAGAGATCCTTTAGAATTTGCCTCTTTGAATAATTTATAGCAAAGCACAGTGCAAACCCTTCTAGATCCCACCCCACTTTCTCCCTCAGTTTTCTCTCGCCTCAGTTGGTTTGGTAGTGAATGGGTACTCTGGGGTTCATAAATTTTTTTTTTTTTTTTCCTGAGACGGAGTCTTGTTCTGTTGCCCCGGCTGGAGTGCAATGGCTCACTGCAAACTCTGCCTCCTAGGTTCAAGCGATTCTCCTGCCTCAGCTTCCTGAGTAGCTGGGATTACAGGTATGTACCACCACACCCAGCTAATTTTTGTATCTTTTAGTAGAGATGGGGTTTCACCATATTGGCCAGGCTGGTCTTAAATTCCTGACCTCAAGTGATCCACTCGCCTCTGCCTCCCAAAGGGCTGAGATTACAGGCATGAGTCACCATGCCCAGCTACTTTTAATTAATTGAGATGTTAAATTAATCTAGGAGAAGCCCCTCATCTACCTGCTAATAAGCCATGGAAAGGAAGGGGCAAATAATTATGTTATCTTGTACAGGAAAAATTTCTAAGGTCTCAATATTAATTAAGAACGATGGTAACTTTTTTTTTTTTTAAAAACAGAAAGCTTTCAGAATGAAGAAGTATAGCAGGAACTTAATAGTAGGTAATAGAAGATACTGTTAGTAAAAGTAGTAGTTACTTAGTAGTAAAAGGTACCTCATAGTAAAAGGTACTGTTGCTTAACAGTAAGTTGGTTTAGCTGCATAGTCATGCTATCGGAGGCTTCAAACTAGGGTCTTCTGGTCTGCAGTAGGCAGTTTGTCTGGTTTTGCTCCAGGGTTGAGAGTGGCATTGTGATGTTGTGGGACAAACATGAACCCTGGAGCCAGACAGCCTGGGGTTTGGTTCTGGAGGCCACTTACCTTGGGCAAGTCATTCAATTTTTCTGAACCTCAGCCTTCTTTATCTGTAAGTTGGAGGAGATAGTAGTACTTGCCTCATGTGTTACTGGAGGGATTAATGGCTTACTATCTATAAGGATATAAGTGTGGGCACATAATAAGCAGTTGATAAATATAAACCATTATAATTATTAATCACCTTTTTGGTACTATGTTCATACACCCCCCAGGAAAATTGGAGACTCCTTTCCTCAGAATCATCTGGCGAGCTTGTGCCTGGGTGCAGCTGCACCAAATCCAGGATCAAAACAGACTTGTTAAAACTTTTAGTTGTCACATCTTAAGATTAAGACCCAATGTATTTATTCTGGGTAAAATGCAATTTGAGCTATTCTATGAGCGTGATGGTAGCTGGTTGTTCCATTTATCAGACTGTTTAAATTGACATTGTGAAACGCTGGAATGAGCTATCAAAATTTCTAGTGATGTTCTTTAAGAGCTAAAGTCTTATTTGATACCTACCATGAAATCTGGCTGGATTTATTTCGTTATGCTGCTTTGATTTGCCGGTGTCGGCCAAGAGGCATAGCAGGTATATCTACCTGAAATGATGCTCATTTGGAGAGAACTGACAGTACTGAAGGTGACTTTCATTGAAATTAGAAAATGTGTGCATATTCTTATTAAAACAAATTATCCAAAATGATTAATTTATCGTATGTAAAATGAGGGAGAAAATGTGATTTTTAATCAACTAAGGTGGTTGAGTATTAATAAAAAGAAGTGAAGGTGTGACTGTTTGCTCAGTGGAAATAAGACCCTCAGAACCTGTGCTCAGTAATTGGGAAAAGCAATTTCTGGTTCTTACTTGACTTCATTTTTTAATAAGTTGGACTCAGATAAAATACATAGGTAATAATGAAATAACATTTTGATTCTACTATGGTTTTCAGTAAACAATGTAATATATTCCAGCATGTTAACAAAACATCCTGTGATTCAGGAAATGCTCCCACCTTGGCCTATAAGAATTAGTTTATTTTTTCTTTTTTTTCTGGAAAGTATTAGAAAGAGTAACATGACAGAAGTATCCCCGTCCTGATTAGAACTGTGGGGACAGAGAACATGTTTAAGTAAGGGAAAGTTGAGGCATATTCTATTTATTAATGAAGTGTGCACTGTACTCTTTTCTGAATTTTCAGCTAAGTTAAGCTTCTGGTTCGGTTTGCAAAGTGCAGGAGAGCTTACTGGCTTGAGAGAAAAGGAGTCATCTTGTATCTATTTCCTTCAGTGAATGGTCACTCAGCTGCTGTGTTTCTCCCTGCAGGTGGCTGAAGTTTACGTTGGAGGGCGACTTCCTGATTGCCAGTTAGCATACGTGTCCAGCTACCAGCTGCCTGACTGGCTGAGGATGCTCTTGGTTTGTTCAAGGGTGAACGTTCTCCCCCTGGCTTGCAGGAAGAGGGCAGCAAGGTGCGCCAGGGAGGCACATGATAGTGCCCTATAAGCCAGTAGAGGAAATGTTGTAAAGTGCGAATGCACAGACTTAGATTCCCCTGTCCCTGAGTCAGGGGCATGTGCTCGTGGAGAATGACCCTATCAAGTTCAAGGTATGGCATCTCCTGATCCAGCAAAAGGATTTGTTCCAGAGAAAAATCCCCAGGTCTTCGGACTGTTGACAGATGGCTGTGACTATGCTTAATGTGGTCATCAAATTGAGAATGGTCCGTCTCATCTCTAAGTATGCAATTACCTTTATAGCTGATTATGATACCCTCAGATCATATCATGAGGTGGACAACGTGAGTCCATTGCCCACGCTGAGAACTAGTACTTCTGTCTTTATAGACCCAGTCACCTACCAGATATGTACGACAGACCCCAAATGGTCAGTCAAAAATGTGAACTTGCGCTAAGACAAGAGCCAGCCAGCATCAGTGACATTAGACACAAGATAGAAATCAGAGAAAAGTTACTGTCCAGCAGTTTTAACCACCAATACCCATTTATTTTAATGGAAAAAAAATCTCTGCATTCTATATGTTCCAAAAGGATTTACTATGGAAACAAATACAATATATGGAACTCTATCTGTATAATTTCACTACAACAAAGACAACATATGACTTCTACTTCCTACAGAAGGCTAACTGAAAGCACAAGTGCAAACATAGATTGCATAAGAAAGCGTGTGTGTGTGCGTGTGCGGTTAAAACCTTTAGTAAAGCAACTGCATTAAAATATGCTAAGACACTTACCTTACCCTAGTTCGTGGCGAGCTCTAATCAAAAGCCACAAGCTGTCACTAGTTTTGATAGAAAAATTTGGTGTGAGCTTTGATGATTCAGTTACGGTTTATCAACAAGAAGGGAATCTTAGAACAAGCACTAACTTTCTGCTTTTACATGCTCACAGAATACAAATCAGTTACTTTTCATACATAATGAACGTCTTTTATTTTCAGGTTTGCAAACAACGGTAGTCAATTCACACAAAAGGGTACTTTTAAAACTACCTGTATTTACTCTATTTTATGCCTGTATATATGAAACAAATGGAGTGAATGTGCATAAATGTATGTCTGTACATGTGGGTATATATGTGTATACAAGATGGTACCTGTAGACCTCTTTGTATGCAGGTATGACCTCCATGATGACAGTTGCAGTTATACATTTACTGAGGAGGGGGAGATTCTCTACCATGATCTGTGTCCCCATAAGAATCAGTGCGACTCTGGATTCGGGACACAGACAAATGCAGGTTCGTGCCCATGAAAGAAAATGTCAGCCCTTTTCTTGGCATGTGGTGGTGAAATTGCCCGCCCTGCTCCTCACCACCTTGGCTCAGGATCACGGCATCAGATGGCAGTGAAAATCGGTTGCAGTCCTCGAACTCAGTAAAGAGAAAGGACTTCTTTCTCTGCTCTCCCTCTCTGTGGACCTGCCTGGCTGGTCGTGGCAGCATTCAGCCTGAACGGGACAGTGGAGAAGCAGCGTCAGAGCAAAAGTGACAGCTCTGTGGTCTGTCCGCATGCTGACCTTGAAGCGGGAGGATGTGTAGGGTTCAGTTGTCTTAGTTTTCACCCACCTTGCTTAACCTTGCAAGGAAGAATGGCATCAAAACGAGGCTTCTCCGGGATAGTCTCTCTCTATAAATACCATGTATATACACATACAGATACTCATACATATACCAATACTAACCCACAGACAAAGCTGGGTGCCTGGAACCCTGGCTAGTGACATGTTAACACACCAGAAAAAGTAGTCATTGTTCCTGCTCCCAGAAGATCAAGTCATATGTCATGATCTTTAAACATTCAGGGAAAATTCAGAGGATTCCATTAATTAAAGGAGGGAGGAAGATGCTGTCAAAATGATGAAGTACAGACTAAGTGAAATTGCAAAGAAAACAAAAACCTGGAACAATTGAGGCCTAGTTGTGAAGTTCGATAGCTGTAAACCGCAATCTTCAGATTTGGATAGATTTTTTTTTTCTTTTTCCTGTTGCTATGGAAACTTGGGAGTCAAGCTTCAGACGTCAGGAGTTCTCACAGACCTGAATAGAGAGGGTTCAGAGTTAAGTCGGGAATATCACCAGTCAATTCAAAACATTTTAGCTAAAAACCAGATAAATGACAGGCAAGCTATAATAAACACATTTTTAAACATCACACGACTTCGGGAGATTTTTTTTTCCTTACGGATCACATTGGAAGACAGAATGAATAGTTATACCGTAAAAAGCTGGACTTCTCTGAAAATGCTAATGGTGACTTCAGATACCAGACATTGCTCAGACCGAGAGCTGCTATTACCACTATTACCAATGAGCTGTATCTCTTTATCTGTTAGCACAGAGACTGCTATTTTTTTTTTTTTTGAGATGGAGTCTCACTGTGTTGCCCACGCTGGAGTGCAGTGGCGCAATCTTGGCTCACTGCAAGCTCGGCCTCCTGGGTTCACGCCATTCTCCTGCCTCAGCCTCCCTAGTATCTGGGACTACTGGTGCCTGCCACCATGCCTGGCTACTTTTTTGTATTTTTAGTAGAGACAGGGTTTCACTGGGTTAGCCAGGATGGTCTTGATCTCCTGACCTCGTGATCCACCTGCCTCGGCCTCCCAAAGTGCTGGGATTACAGCTGTGAGCCACTGCACTGCGCCCAGCCAGAGCTTGGCTATTTTATGAGCACGCTGACTATGTATTTTAGAGATTGGTGATTATCCCATATATGTATTGACTTCCTGTGACTATATACATATATATATACTTAAGGATCACAAGTCACAAAGCAAGACACCTACTGGTGGTTCTTCAAACATGGTATGTTTTTATTTTATTTTGAGACAGGGTCTCATTCTGTTGCCCAGGCTGGAGTTCAGTGGTACAATCTTGGGTCACTACAACCCCTGCCTCCTGGGCTCAAGCAATCCTCCCACCTTAGTCTCTAGAATAGCTGGGACTACAGGCATGCACTGCCATGCCTGGCTAATTTTTGTATTTTTTGTAGAGATGGGGTTTCGCCATGTTGCCCAGGCTGGTCTTGAATTCCTGGCCTCAAGCGATCCTCCCATCTTGGCCTCCCAAAGTGCTGGGGTTACAGGCTCACCTGTGAGCCACTGCACCTGGCCCAAACATGGTATATTAATTTTCTGTTGCTGCTGTAACAAATGGCCATAAACTTCAAATAACACAAATCTATTCTCTTACAGTTCTGGAGGTCAAAAGACTGAGATGAGTCTTTTGGGGCTAAAATCAGTGTTGGCCGGGCTGTGCTCCTTCTGGAGGCTCTAGGAAAGCATCTGTTCCCTTGCCTTTCCTGGCCTCTAAGGGCTGCCTGCAGCCCTTGGCTCATGGCCCCTTTCTTAACCTTCAGAGGCAGCAATGCAGCATCTTCTCGTTTCACCTCTGGCCTCCCTCTGTTTTCGTCATCGCATGGTCTGTTTCTAACTGACTCTTCCTTTGTCCCTCTTATAAGGACTCTGTGATTATATCAGGCTTATCTGGCTAATCCAGGATAATCTCCACATCTCAAAATCCTTCACCTAGTCACATCTGAGAAGTCTCTTTTTTTTTTGAGACAGAGTTTCACTTTGTTGCTCACGCCGGAGTGCACTGGCATGATCTCGGCTCACTGCAACCTCCGCCTCCCAGGTTTGAGCAATTCTCGTGCCTCAGCCTCCCGAGTATCTGGGATTATAGGCACCCACCCGAAGTCTCCTTTGCCATATAAGGTAACATGTTCACAGGTTCCAGGGATTAGAATGAGGAATACATATTTGGGGGCCATTACTCAGCCAACCACGAAAGTAGCATTGTGTTCCCAGAGGAAAAAAGGCATCTCGTGGCAGACTGTGTTGCAGACTTTGAGAACATGTCATTCATGTAGAAAACTTCACAGAAAGAGACATCAGCATAGTGTGCATTCAAGAGCCTGTCTTCCCAGTGCCTGCTCGTGGCTCCTCCTTATGGCCCGCTTGGGGGCTGGCTTCAGCGTGGAGCCTGTCACTCTGCTCAACTCAGCAATGTCGGCTGGGAGAGGCTCTGGCTCTAGGATGCCCAGATCCAGTTTCAAAATGAGGCATGTTTTTGCCTGCATTTTCTATTTTTGCCACCTTACTCCTTGCAAGCACGCTTTGTCTGTGCAATTCCAGCAGAGGTGTGAATTCCAGCCCAGGACTAAGAGTTCATGAAATTGAGTAAACTATTGTGTCTACAGTAATAGTTGCCAAAGCCCTTCCTCACTCTCAGGCTTCTGTTATAGTCTTGCTCCATCAAAAGAAGGAAAAAAAAAAAGGACTTAATCAGTCTACAAGTGCTGTGTACTCATTTACCTGACCAGTGTTCTCACTCCTACTGATACCCTAGTCCTGCCTCCATCCAAAAGGCTGCCCTCTGCTCAGAACTTCAGACATTTTGAGGCACTCTTTTCATTTTTACAATGATTAGGTCTCATTTATACTCACGCTGCAAGACAGTTGTAAAATATGAACTATTTTTGCAAAAGCCTATTAGGAAGAATGTTCTTTTTTTTTTTTTTTTTGAGAAGGAGTCTCGCTCTGTCACCCAGGCTGGAGTGCAGTGGCCAGATCTCAGCTCACTGCAAACTCCGCCTCCCGGGTTTACGCCATTCTCCTGCCTCAGCCTCCCGAGTAGCTGGGACTACAGGCGCCCGCCACCTCGCCCGGCTAGTTTTTTGTATTTTTTTAGTAGAGACGGGGTTTCACCGTGTTAGCCAGGATGGTCTCGATCTTCTGACCTCGTGATCCGCCCGCCTCAGCCTCCCAAAGTGCTGGGATTACAGGCTTGAGCCACCGCGCCCGGCCAAGAATGTTCTTTAAAGTGTTGTTTTAGGTTGGATACTTACTCCTCTTTATTTTTTCAAATGGGCAAAAGCCATTTATGTTGTAAGGTGGTAGAATGCCTCTACTTTCTGTGTCTAGTTTTGGTTAGAGAGCAGAGTGGGGTTTCTCAGCCTCAGTGCTACTGACATTTGGGGTTGGATAATTCTTTGTGGAGGGTGCTGTCTTGTGTATGGGAGGACGCTTAGCAGCACCCTTAACCTCCACCCACTAGACACCACTAGTGGCGTCCTGCCAGGCAATAATAATCAAAATGTCTCTAGACATTTCAAGTGTCTTCTGGGAGGCAAATTAGTTAAAAATAGAAAACAAACAAACAGAAAAACAGCTTTGGCTGCATAAAATCTACTAAATAGGCTCCAATCTCTTGTTTTCAAATTAGAGTCTCGAATTCCTGTTTTAAGTCAATTTAGATGATAACATAAGTGATTCCTCCCAGGGCTACTGAGATGGTTACTTGAGGAAATTTATGTAATTTAGGTAAAGCCCTTAGCTTGTATGTGCAAGGTGCATGAAAAGCCCCCGAGGTCAACTGCCATTGTCCATAATGTCATGTCACTTAAAGGGACAAAAGTCTGCAAAGCATGACTGCGGTTGTCTGCAGGCCGAGGACAGCCCACTCTGCCTGGGTTTAATGCCTTTTCAGGCCCTGTGTCTGCCCATCATATGTTTCACAATAGAAAGGAACAAAATACTGATACATTCTAGGAAATCTAGAAAAGACAAAACCATTATTAGAGAAAGCAGATCAATGAAAGCCCGGATTGGGGAAAGGGATCAAAAGCAAAGGAAACCGTATTTTGACTAGGGTGTGGTATAAAGAAAGTTCTGTACGCTTACCACAATGCATCAAACTGTACACTTGCAATGGATGCATTTTGTTGCATGCAAACAATACATTGAAAAATAAAATTTAAGAAGAGTTTAAATTTTAAAAAAGTGGCTATCTTTTGCTCATCTTGGCTTTTTTTTTTTTTTTTTTTTTTGAGACAGAGTCTTGCTCTGTCTCCCCGGCTGGAGCGCAGTGGTGCAATCTTGGCTCGCTGCAACCTCTGACTCCTGGCTTCAAGCGATTTTCCTGCCTCAGCCTCCTGAGTAGCTGGGATTACAGGCATGTGCGACAACACCCAGCTGATTTTTATATTTTTAGTAGAGATGGGGTTTCATCATGTTGGTCAGGCTGATCTTGAACTCCTGACCTCGTGATCCACCCACCTCGGCCTCCCAAAGTGCTGGGATTACAGGTGTGAGCCACCCCGCCCAGCCAGGCATGCACATTTTATTTTTATCTTTTTGAGACGGAGTCTTGCTCTGTCCTACAGGCTGAAGTACAGTGGCATGATCTCAGCTCACTGCAACCTCTGCCTCCCAAGCTCACTCGATTCTTCTGCCTCAGCCTCCCGAGTAGCTGGGATTACAGATGTGTGCCACCATGCCCAGCTAATTTTTATAGTTTTAGTAGAGATGGGTTTCACCATGTTGGCCAGGCTGGTCTCGAACTCCTGACCTCAGGTGATCAGCTCTACTAGGCTTCCTAAACTGTTGGGATTACAGCTGTGAGTCACCATGCCTGGTCCACATTTTATTTACTGTTAATTTTTAGCTGATATGGGGCAGGGCTTTCTTTTTTCTTTCTTTTTTTTTTTCAGAGATGGGGGTCTCACTATGTTGCTCAGGCTGGTCTCAAACTCCTGGCCTCAACCAATCCTCCCGCCTCAGTCTCCCAAAGTGCTGGGATTATAGGCATGAGCCACTGTGCCTGGCCCACTCACCTCTTTAAGCTTCTTTATTGTGTCTGAGTTTGTCTACTTCCTACTGCTCATATAGAGACATTTAATTTTGGTATTTAAGATAGTTCACCTGATCTGTCCTTTTACATTCTTGCTAATACTGGTTAATTACGTCTAAAGCAATGGTCAGAAATGGTTTCCGGACAAATTCTTTTTTTGAGACTTGCCATACCATGCAAAGCCATGCTACAAAAACCACAGAAACAGCTGAATGGCAATGCCAGCTTCCTTCACTGGGATGGGGCTAGGAGAAGAATTAACACATCTGCTTCATGCCACTGACATGCACTTTATACAACAACTGATGGTAAAAATCATTTCATTTTCATTCTTTATTACTTTCAATATCATTAGTTTTATTTCCTTTATTTTCAGATGTCAAAGAAGGAAATGCCGATCCTTCAGTTCAATTCTCAGTTGCAGTAAAGCCACCTACAGGATCAGATCATACTAAATTGAAATACTATTATTATCCTTTTCGGTAAGGGAGGCAGTCAATGGTGAATGTTGGCCTCACTGATTACTCGCCTGGGGACCTGTCTGAGCATCAGTTTTCTCATCTAGAAAATGGGATAATCACCAGAGCACTGAAGAAAATCAGAAAAAAGCTCCCAAACATCAGCATGTTTGGTTGCTGCTAGTCTACTTGGATCTGAGTATTTTTTCTTGCCATGAGTGTGACGTGATTATCTTCTCCTACATCACACGCAGTTTTATGAACGATGCTTTAAAGTGGGAAGGGCCAGAGAGTTAATATTTTCAGCTTCCTGGGCCAGGTGGTCTCTGTGGCAGCTACTCAGCTGTACCACTGCAGCAGAGAACAGCCACAGGCGATATGGAAATGATAGGCATGGCTATGTTTAAATAAAACTTTATTTACAAAAATGGGCAGTGGACCAGATGTGGTCTGTGTCTTAGACTTGGCTGACCCTGCTTTAAAGAAACGTCAAAGAGCAAGCTGACTTCCTTGCTCCCAAAATTACTGTAAGGACTATGGCTGAGTTAGGAAGCTGTGTACTTTAAAAGCTGATTTCAGGCCAGGCGTGATGGCTCATGCCTGTAATCTCAGCACTTTGGGAGGCTGAGGTGGGTGGATCACTTGAGGTCAGGAGTTTCAGACCAGCCTGGCCAACATGGTGAAACTCTGTCTCTACTAAAAGTACAAAAAAATTAGCCAGGCATGGTGGCAGGTGCCTGTAATCCCAGATATTTAGGAAGCTGAGGCAGGAGAATCACCTGGGAGGTGAACCTGGGAGGCAGTGGTTGCAGTGAGCTGAGATCACACCACTGCACTCCAACCTGGGTGACAGAGCGAGACTCCATCTCAAAAAAAAAGAAAGCTGCTAATTTCAGTGTTTTTGAAATCACCCTCCCCTTTCTCCAACCCTTGCTTGAGGGTTTAGGCTCATTTCATTTCTGTGCAGCCTGTTGTCAATGTCATATAAATGGTAACACACATGGGGTTGGCCACTTTAATGTCTGCTCTTATGCATTCGAGAGGTCAGGCACTCGTGGTTACCTGTTCCTGCTACCTCTGACCCAGACTCTCCCATGTCTTATGTCCATCCCTTTTTGGTTAGGAAGAATGTCTTGGACTAGGTATATAATAAAACATAAATCATGACATTTGGCAGGCATCTCTAACATTTAAACAAACAATATTAGAAAATTTTATGACTTTTATACATGACCAGACAAGGTGTGTGTTTTTTTTTTTTTTGAGATGGAGTCTTTTTTGCAGATGGAGTCTCGCTCTGTCGCCCAGGCTGGAGTGCAGTGTCCGGATCCCAGATCACTGCAAGTTCCGCCTTCCGGGTTTACGCCATTCTCCTGCCTCAACCTCCCGAGTAGCTGGGACTACAGGCGCCCGCCACCTCGCCTGGCTAGATTTTGTATTTTTTAGTAGAGACGGGGTTTCACCGTGTTAGCCAGGATGGTCTTGATCTCCTGACTTCGTGATCTGCCCGTCTCGGCCTCCCAAAGTGCTGGGATTACAGGCTTGAGCCACCGCGCCTGGCCTTCAAGGTGTGTTTTTGAAGGTAACTGGTAACACCTATTTTTAACTGCTTTTGGGGCCTGAAACTACCTGTTTTTGTGGAGCAAACCATTGGAGTGTCAACTGAGTACCTTTCCAGCTACACGGGGAGATCCAGAGTTTCATTTTGGGAATAATTTTGACTTTACATACAGGTGCCCCTACTTATAGTGGGATGTAATCACGTGATGCTAGATGGGATGGCTCCCCTTTGATGAGCACATGTGGCACCTCACACCTAGTGTACCTGTGTCTGTCTTTTATCAATGATACTAACTGTGAAGCAATTCTTTAGGAGTTATTGGGCAATTCTGCCTTAGATTAATTGATCCAAGAGCTCAGTTAAGAGATGAGAAGTGGGACATCCTTGGGAACCTGCTCATGATTGACATCTGTTGATCAGGAGTCTCAAAGTGACAGCCACAAGAAAATCCCTTGTTGATAAGAAAAAAATACTGCCAAGTCTTTTTCTTTTAATCTAAAAAAAATTCAAGGTTTACTAATACTTACTGTGTGGAGTGGTGGTAGCAGAATGTGTATTATTATAAAAATATTGTATAAAAATAACCAAACATTGGGCTTTGTGCTAGAGGCCCCTGTCAGCTGGGATGCTGACGCCATAGGTTGGATGGGCCTGCAAATCTGTATTTTAACAAGCAGGGGCACAGCGGCTCTGGTCTCCATTTAAAAACACTCATTTCCAGTCCAGAGTGGCTGGCCTGTGAGCAGCGTTCTGCAGCACCTTCATTCTTCAAAGAGATGTCGCTGAGTCAGGCTTTGATGTCCCGAAATTGGAATTACAGAGGGCGATGTGTGACGTGACTCCCTCAATTGTCTTCCTTCTGTGTACACACACGTGCGTGCACACACAACATACATGTACATGTGCGTATGCATTCCCACTGCACACACATAGGATTTTTATCTCTTTGCAATCACATAGGAAGTACTGCTCTCCAATTTATCCAAACTCTGTTCTACTTGAGTTCCAATTGCTCCTGGACCTCTGCAAGTGTTGTGTTTTGCTCTGTCGCTTAGGCTGGAGTGCAGTGGTATGATCTCGGCTCACTGCAACCTCCGCCTCGCAGGGTCAAACGATTCTCCTGCCTCAGCCTCCCCAATAGCTGGGATTATAGGTGCCTGCCACCACGCCTGGCTAATTTTTGTATCTTTAGTGGAGATGGGGTTTTGCCATGTTGGCCAGGCTGGTCTTGAACTCCTGACCTCAAGTGATCCGCCTGCCTTGGCCTCCCAAAGTGCTGGGATAATAGGGGTGAGCCACCGCACCTGGCTGCAAGCATTGCTTCTAGAGCAGTGGCTTCTAAGTGCTGGTCCTTGGGCAGTGCTGGGCTTGTGGTCTGTCTAGCAGTCACTCCAGGAGCTGGTGGAAAATGGAGATCTCTTACTATAGTAGCATTGGTCATAGTAAATGATTCTAATGTGTCTGCTGATAAGGGAATCCACTGCACCGTATTCAAATGACAGGATCCTCCAGCAGTCAGAATAAATGGAGCAGAGTGGGGTTCAGCCAAGGAAGGCTGTGGGCTGACTCTAACCTCAAGTCCGTGTTTGGATAGGTCCCAGGCAAAGAAGGGTTTTCACATTTTTAAAGGGTGGTACAAAAGACAGAAACAAACAAACAAACAAACAAAACAATAAAGATGAATATGTGACAGAGACTAATATGGCCCACAAAGCCATCTGGCCCTTTACAGAAAAAGTTTGCTGAGCGCTGAATTAGAGCAACATGGATGGACCTTGTGAATGTAACACAGGGAGGAAGAAAAGTAAGCCGCAGAATGGTATGCCCAATATAATATGAATTACAGGACGTTTTACAAACTGTACAAAATAGAACTGTATGTGTTATGTGTGAATGTGAGTGTGTGTATGTGTGAGTTTGTGTGTAGCAAAAGTATAAAAACATCTGGACATGCACATGAATAGCTAATTCATGGTAACTATTGTTTCTGAGGAGAGAGAACAGAAAATAAAATTGGGCAGAGAAACATAGGCAATTTTACCTCTACCTGTAATATCTTATTTTTTGAAGAAAAAGAAAGTAAGGGGCCAGGTGTGGTGGCTCACACCTGTAATCCTAGCACTTTGGGAGGCTGAGGCAGGCAGATCACCTGAGGTCAGGGATTGGAGACCAGCCTGGCCAACATGGTGAAACCTCGTCTCTATTAAAAATATAAAAATTAGCCGGGCGCGGTGACGCTTGCCTGTAATTCTAGCTACCTGGGAGGCTGAGGCAGGGCAAACACTTGAACCCAGGAGGTGGAGGTTGCAATAAGCTGAGATCGTGCCACTGTACTTCAGCCTGGGCGACAGGGTGAGACGCTGTCTCAAATAAACAAACAAACAAACAAACAGAAAAGAAAGACGAAGGAAAAAAAAGAACAAAAGAAAAGAGGGAGAAATACATGTTTCCTTTCATTTAGCCATCTGTCTGTCCATGCGTCCGTTCACTTCCATTTCCCAACTCCCTACTCCCCAATCTCAAGTCGTAATCCAGACCACAAATGAAAGTTTCTAGCGCACTGAGCTCAGAAATTAGCATTTTAAAAATGTTTCCTAAGTGGTTCTGATGTGCAACAGCATTTAGGAACTACCAGTGCAAGTAACACGCTGCTCTTATCACACAGTGGCAAGTGTGTACGGCAAGCCAACAGGAAGCTCAGGCCAAATTTAGTGTCAGTCAGCTCCATCCCCAACTCTTCCTAGTTGGTTTCTCTTCCTTGTCAAGTTTAACTTGCTGTCTTGTTCACGTTTTAATTCTGTAAGCTTCTGAAACACTTTTTGGAAAGTTGGTGCTATAGAAATTCTCATATTGGATGTGTTCTGTCATCTCACTGTAGCTTCCTCCCTGGAGGAGGGATGGTGCCAGGAAACTCGTCACCGTCAGTAGCAATCATCTTCACATTTCTATTCTTAAATTTACCCTCCTCCACCTGTTTCCTATTGAGTTGTGAACTGAAGGAACCAGCACATGTTTAGGGTCTGGACAAGATTGGAGGACAGTGTTAGAATGTCCAGCAGCCTGTACCTAAACCTTGGAGTTACTCACCAGGATGGTCCTGATTTCCCAGTATCTGTGGACCATCTGGAGAGGCTTTAAAACGGACAAATGTCCAAGCTGCCCTTCCAGTCATAGGGTAGGGCCCGGGTATGGGTAGCTGTATTTAAAAGTTCCCCAGGTGCTTCTGTTGTGCAGCCAGACTTGAGACCCACCACCATCTCCCCAGCTGATGCTATACAAGAGTGACTTGCAGGTTGCTGGCGATGACTCAGCAAACCAGGCCCCAGAGAGCACACTCTCACAAAGGGAACATTCCTACACTCTAGAAATCTAGGTCTAGGATATCTGTCAGCAAAGCAAGGGGGCAAACAAGCATAACGTGCTGCTATAAATTCATGGTATCTGCTATGGTATGGTGCTAATGTTCACTTAACCTCGATTATCTCACTGTCTTTCTAACTTTATCTTCTGCAAAGATGGAGAGAAAATAGAAATCAGGAGGCTGCCCCTCGGAGGCTTCTCCCGAGTCTTTTCTGTAAAGTAGAGACAATTTCAGATGAAGGGATAGAGATGGGACTGGGGGCTGAGAAGAAATTAGGAAACCTTGTCAAAGGGCAAATAATTCGACTGTACAGCAATTGGGTTGAACGTTGAGCAGGGGTGGTCCAGAGGAGATTGGATACTGTCTTAGTCCGTTCAGGCTACTATAACAAAATACTATAAACTGGGTGGTTTCTAGTATCTGCTGAAGTTTGTGCCCCTCCAAAAGTCATATGCTGAAACCTGATCCCCAAGGTGATGGTATTAGGAGGGTGGGCCTTTGGGAAATTAGTAGGTCAGGAAGTCAGAGTCCTCATGGATGGGATGGGATGAGTGCCTTTATAAAAGAGGCCCCAGAGAGCTGCCTTGCCTCTCCCCGTCATGTGAAAATGCAGGGAGAAGGTGCCATATGTGAACCAAAATGTGGGCTTTCACTAGACAATGAATCTGCCAGCATCTTGTTCTTGGACTTCTCAGCCTCCAGAATGATCAGCAATACATTTCTGTAAGCCACTCAGTTTATAGTATTTTGTTATAGTAGCCCGAACGGACTAAGACAGTATTGAACCTCCTCTGGACCACCCCTGCTCAACGTTCAGCCCAATTGCTGTACAGTTGAATTATTTGCCCTTTGACAAGGTTTCCTAATTTCTTCTCAGTCCCCAGTCCCATCTCTATCCCTTCATCTGAAATTGTCTCTACTTTACAGAAAAGACTCAAGAGAAGCCTCCAAGGGGCAGCCTCCTGATTTCTATTTTCTCTCTCTCTTTACAGAAGATAAAGTTAGAAAGACAGTGAGATAATTGAGGTTAAGTGAACATTAGCATCTGAGACAGGAGGGTGGAGGCAGGTATGGATGGAAAGTGTTGGACCCTTAGACTCTGTTGGGCTTTGCAGTGGGAAGATCGGGAAGGAGACATGGAGATGATGGTGATGATGATGGTGGAACAGTCATCAGAGGCAAGTCAGGCAGAGGGGCAGGTCAGTAGGGGAAGATGATGTGTTAGCTTTCAGAAATGCCCAGTCTGAAGGACTAGTGAGATGCTATAATGGCTTCTTCTTTCTTTCTTTCTTTTTTTTTTTGAGACAGAGTCTCGCTCTGTCACCCAGGCTGGAGTGCAGTGGCACGATCTCAGCTCACTGCAACCTCCGCCTCCCGGGTTCAAGCGATTCTGCTGCCTCAGCCTCCCGAGTAGCTGGGGCTACAGGCGCATGGCACCACGCCTGGCTAATTTTTGTATTTTTAGTAGACACAAGGTTTCACCATGTTGACCAGGTTGGTCTTGAACTCCTGACCTCAAATGATCTACCTACCTTGGCCTCCGAAATTGGTGGGATTATAGGTGTGAGCCACCGTGCCCAGTCCTTCTTTTTCCTTCTACTCACAGGACTCTGGTCTCGCACAGAGCTTTATACACACAAATGTCCAATGTTGGACTATACGATTTCCTGGCAGCTCACCACTGTCACTAGGATATAACACCTTCTGTTTTCTTTTTCTGCCAATTTCCCAACTTCCTAATTTGCAATTACACCAATACCTTCTCAAAAGGTAAATAGCAAGGCCCAAATGGCTTTCGGATGGTAACAGTTATATATGAATAACTGCTAAAGTTAAAATTGGACTAGTATTTCATAAATAAGGAATATCTGACACATGTATTTATTCATTTTATCCTCATATCTATATTACTTGGCATAATAATTCATTTGTTTAAAACAACGTTTCATTATATTATAGTCATTATTACTAGCCAGTGAAAAAACAGTGTGAATTATGCATTGATCATTTTCCCTGCAGCCCAACCTCCATCCATAAATTCTCATGACTATTCTCAGAAAGTCTCATAATATCTGTTTTAACCTTGCAAAAGATCATTCCGCATAATGTAGAGAGAAACAGGCCTCTGATAGACCAGTTAACTAATCTGGGTGCATTTTCATTAGCTCAAGTTGAGTGGCAGCTGTAGGAAGTTTTGCTTACCACTTGGTTTGCAGGCTACCAATGAACACCTTTGCACAATTCCTCAGACTGGCTGGAAGGGATTGTTAAGATGCCTTTAAACATTAGTGGGAGCACTTCTACATATAACATGTTCTATCATACAGACATACACTAAAGATGAATGATTCTTCTGGGATACATTTTCTTGGAAAGGTATATGGAAAAATGCCAGCTTCATGAACCCCATGAAGTTACAATTTCCTACTTGTGCATGCACTGGAGTTACGCCAACTTACAAGCTAAGCTGAAGAGGCTGAGGAGCAGGAGTGAGGGCAGGCTGAAGCGCAGGGCCCCTGCCGTGTTGCAGTCCACTTTGGAATTCCTGCAGGAGCACACTTGTACCCTGAGATCTGTGATGTTCGTCATGGGTGGTTTCCCTGAATCTGTCACCATGATGGGCAGGTTGTAGTTTGCTTTGTTCAGATTTTGAAGAAGGCTTACCAGGGCGTGTGTATCTGTAAAGGCAAGGAGGGTCCTGGTGAGAGTGGATGAGACTTTTTCCAATAAAAGAGTGAGGTTTTGGTGACTAAAATCACACCAAACAGGCGCTGCATTTTCATTTATAATCATGGGAATGCTTAAATTTAAATTCATTAACAGCAAGTGAAAATACCAGTTCAGATCCTCAGTGGCACCTGCCACATTCCAAGCGTCCAGAAGCCACACATGGCTGGTGGCTCCTGTAATGAACAGCACAGAGACTGAGTGCTTCCATCACCAGAGTTCAGTGCCTCAGCGCCATCATAATCAATTTCAAGGAGAGCTCCTTTCATGAAGATGATTGATTACTAAGAACTCCTCCCTGCAAATTTATTACACAAAAAAGCCATCTTGACAAAGACTGCATTCCACATCTAGAAAACTGAGGTGAAAATCCACCTGCTCTCAATGTGGGCAGGACCCTGATGTGTTATCATGGAGATGGGTTCTATAGCCTACGTTTTTTGTCTTCAGTTTTTTTTTTTTTTTTTGAGACAGGGTCTCACTGTGTTGCCCAGCCTGCAGTGCAGTGGTGTGATCTCGGCTCATTGCAACCTCCGCTTCCTGAGTTCAAACGATTCTCCTGCCTCAACCTCCTGAGTAGCTGGGATTATAGGCACATGCTACCACGCCCCGTTAAGTTTTGTATTTTTAGTAGTGATGGGGTTTCACCATATTGGCCAGGCTGGTCTTAAACTCCTGACCTCAGGTGATCTGCCTGCCTCAGCCTCCCAAAGTGCTGGGATTATAGGCATGAGCCACTGTGTTCAGCCTTGTTTTTGGTTTTTAATCAACCCTCAGTCCACAGCTCTAGATTTGGGTGGGAACCTGCAACATAGACACTAGATCTTTAAGCTTCCCCTCCACTTCCCTAATGTCATATGCGTTGGCGATAGCCACGATCACCCAGGCCCTTGGGAGACACTTGGCAGTGGCTGTACCAGCTGGTCTATTCTTTAACCTTGGGATAAAGTCACTGACATGATTAGGGGCATACATATTTTTAAGTGTCCCTTTCTGGGAATAAACAGGGCTAAATATTCAGAAAAAAAAGTGTGAGACAACAAAATCATTTAGAAGGCATTTTTTTCCATTAGGTAAAACCAGGAGAAAAAAATAAGAGTGTAATGACAGGAAAATAAAAATAGATGAAGCACGATCATTACTAGAAGGTGACAGCAGCAGCAATGACTAATGTGATGGTCACCTAGTGAGATGGCAGATTAAATCAAATAGCATTTTCCCATCTTCCTTGAGCAAAGGAGAAACTCTCTCTCTCTCTTTTTTTTACAAAATTTAAGTTCCGGGGTACATGTGCAGGATGTGCAGGTTTGTTACGTAGGTAAATGTGTGCCATGGTGGTTTGCTGCACCTATCAACTGATCACCTAGGTATTAAGCCCAGCATGCATTGACTATTTATCCTGATGTTCACCCCCTCCACCACCCCCCACCAGAAGAAACTCTTGAATGAGAAAGTTCCAATTGGAAAGATTTGGAGATGTTTATTCAAATTGGCCACAGCCATAAAAACTAGCAAATAAAACACTAACCCCTCAAACAAGAGAAGGGCTGTTTTAATTAAAAACAATCAGTATAACAGAATTCATTCTTCAAAAAGCAATAAAATAGACAAACAGGCAAATAGAATCAATAACAAGCAAAAGGCACTAATAAAATAAGATATGAGATACGGCTATAACAATAGATATGAGATTTTTAAATAGAAAATGTTATGCACAGTTGTACATTAGGCAAAACCTAATGAAATGGGTAATTCTCTGTCTCCCTTATAACTTCTACCACCTATATAAGAAGTGGGAACCCTGACTGGGTCAACAGCAGGATAAGTATATTACTGAAGACATAGTATCTAACGCCTTTTTTTTGTTTGTTTTTTCTTTTACTTTATTGGAAGACAAGGTGAACTTAGTAGTTAGTTTACATTTGGGGAAGAAGGTGGGTGAGACTGTGGATATAGGGATACTCCATATTAATACATTGATGTTTCAGTCTTAATAAGGCAAGTGATAGAAGCTGGGTTAGGTTTTGAATTCCACCTTCCTATGTGGAAGGACTGGTGGAAGGAGACATTGCTTGCAAGTTTTATAAAGGAGAAAGAAGATGCATGGAAGAAGACATCAAAGTCAATGATGGCCAAGGATTTGAAAGAAAAGCCAAGGTCATCATTAGACCAAGTCAAGTTTGAGGAGGTCTGCAGCATACTATGGAAGGTTGGAGGTTGAAGACTATAAAGATTCTTATCCTAGTGCTTCTCTTTCCTTTAGTCTTTTATGACGGCAAGTATACCATGAAAAGTCTCTTCAATGTGCTGGTGAAAGTTAATGTTAACACAGTTCTCTGTCTCTGAGATTGCAGAGACAGCTGAGCCAAGAGATAGCTGGGGAGAAGCAGAGACTGCTGAGACTGGGCAGGTTGGCCAATATTCTTCGTAAGCTAGTTATAAAGAAAGAATCTGTGGAGTTTAATTAAAAGAGAAAGAGGAAGAACAAAGAATCACAGTCTCGTTGCTGGGAACTCTGGGATGGCAGAAACTACAGATTAGTTAAGAGAAAGTTCACTGTTGGGTGATGGGGACACTTAAAGCCTAGATTTCACCACTATGCAATCAACGTATGTATATAAGAAGCCTGCAGTTGTGCCCCCTAAATATATTAAAATTTTAATGAGAGAATATTGGAGTTATAGTATGTAGTGTATGTAGCAGACAGGTTAGGATATACAACACAGGGTGTACAGCACAGAAAACATCAGAAAGGAAGCAGAAGAGAAAACGTCTATGTTTGAAACAGATATTCAATATTTTTATAAATTGCATTTGTTTCTTGGTGGGAAAATTGTCAGTATTTATAATAAGCCAATAACTTAAAATGAACCAAATAAGAAGACATGAGAGAATAGTAGAGAAAGAACATTTTGGGAAGAGAAACTAAACTGAAAGCTGGGAGAATAGGAAGAAATGCTTTAGCTAGACTTACTGTTGATCTTGGAGATCTTCCAGACTTTATCAGGAACAGCTTGTTTGTGGATTTCAAATTTGAAAGGATCTGTATTTGGGTGAAGATCCTTATCTGATGCTCCCAAAATGACTACACTGAGGTTTTTGGCATCATCACAGACTTCAGCTACTGTGGGGTAAATGAAGGGGGCATTGTCGTTCACGTCCTCCAGGGTTATCAGCAAAGTCCCAGTGCCTGTAGCAGGAGGGTTGCCTGTGGGAAAAAGGGAAGATGTTGGTATGCAACTGGTATATGTCAGAGCAATTTACCATAGTACTTTTTACATTGTAAACTTAGTGCATTTTGCAGTTATCTTATTTTTTGAGACAGGGTCTCACTCTATCACCCAGACTGGAATGCAGTGGTGTGATCAAGGCTCACTGCAGCCACAACCTCCTGGGCTCAAGCAATTCTACCACCTCAGTATCCCAAGTAGCTGGGACCACAGGCGCACGCCACCACACCCGGCTTAGCGTTTGCATCTCAGAGGATAATTTTTGTGTTTTTTGTAGAGACGGAGTCTCACTATGTTGCCCAGCCTGATTTCAAACTCCTGGCCTCAAGCAATCCTCCTACCTCAGACACCCAAAATGTTGTGATCACAGGCGTGAGTCACCATGCCCAGCCCATTTCTCAGTTATTATTAATAGTTGCAAACAAGACTAACAATAACAGATTTTTTTTGGTATAAAGTTTAGTGGTTTACAAACCCATTTATCATATATAAGACTTTTTTTTTTTTTTTTTGAGATGGAGTCTCACCCTGTCACCCAGGCTGGAGTACAATGGTGCAATCTCGACTCACTGCAACCTCCGCCTCCTGGGTTCAGGCGATTCCCCTGCCTCAGCTTCCTGAGTAGGTGGGACTACAGGTGCCCACCATCACGCCTGGCTAATTTTTTGTATTTTTAGTAGAGATGGGGTTTCGCTATGTTGGCCAGGCTGGTCTCAAACTCCTGACCTCGTGATCCGCCTGCCTCGGCCTCCCAAAGTGCTGGGATTACAGGCGTGAGCCACTGCGCCTGGCCTAAAGACTTTTGATTGAAGTTCTTTAGGCTTAATACTTTACCCTTAGAATACCAAGCTTCTGACACACTGAAAAGTCATTCTCACACACTGAAATCTATTCAAAGAATGGAGATAAATATGACTTTTCCTCACTTATCAAATTAAATCTTTTACATAAGTAGCCAGGTATTCACACATGTTGGTGGCAGGGGGAGGATGGAGTCTCCATGAGAGATGGCCATGGTTTCCCTGCTGTAGCTCGCCTCTAACTAGGGAGTTGACTAAAGAGGGAAAGATTTAATCTGAGAGATTTTCTTCTGGGGCTGAAAAAGAGTCTCAGATGGCCGATGGTGCCATTGGGGGCTGGGATGGCTGACCCTGCTGGACAGGACAGATTTAGGAAGGTGGGTTAGTGATGAGAAATGAGATCACCAGCTGGCTACAGGGGCATAGAAGCAATCATCATTCAATCTTTGGGCCTTATTTTTAAAGCCTTGTTTTTTTCCTAATATTTCAGCTACTTCCTGAAATGTTTTTCATTTTAGGAAATACTATTTTAAGATAATGACCCTCATAATTACCAATCTAATAATGTCTTTCTTTTCTTTTTTTTTTTTTTTGAGACAGAGTCTTGCTCTGTCGCCCAGGCTGGAGTGCAGTGGTGCGGTCTCGGCTCACTGCAACCTCTGCCTCCTGGGTTCCTGCGATTCTCATGCCTCAGCCACCCAAGCAGCTGGGGTAACACGTGTGCACCACCATGCCCAGCTAATTTTTGTATTTTTAGTAGAGATGGGGTTTTATCATGTTGGCCAGGCTGGTATGGAATGCCTGACCTCAGGAGATCCACCTGCCTTGGCCTCCAAAGTGTTGGGATTACAGGTGTGAGCCACTGCACCTGGCCCTAGTAATGCCTCTCACTTAAAGAAAGGGTGTTTAATGTTAATAAAACTCAGATTGCCTTTACTTAAGTTTTCTCTGAACTCATTTTCAATCATTTGTGCATTAGAGGTTTGCTCTTGGGACAAACCATTTGTTTGTAATTTCCAATTTTCTGCAAGAAAGGTTACAGCCAAATTCATAGGCCACACATTTTAAGTACACAGATTTGCCTTATTCCCAAAAGAATTTGAAGCACCTCTAAAATTATAGCACTGTAATTTTATTCAGTAGTACAATCGTTTCTTGGCGTTTTGGCTAAGATCAAGTGTAGATCTGTTCTTATCAGTTTAATAAAGTAATACTATACAGTACTAACCTACCCTAAGGCTTTGTTTCCTTTTTCTAATCCTTATTTTCACTTAGCCAGATTGCCAAGTGTAATTTTATTTTATCTTGTACTATATTTATGTTTGGAAATGACATTAAGTTTGCAGTTAGGCTGTCAGGTTACATGGGGGTTAGAAGGGTAGAGAGTATTCGAAGTTGGCATACAGGACACAAGCAAGTCCTAGTGAAGAAACAAAGAGACCTCTTTAGATGCAGAAGGTATATTACTTAGACAGTAGAAGGAGGCATGGGCATTGTGGCCTTGGTGCAGGTCACGGCAAAATAAAAGGGACTGGACAACTGCAACAGAAAGAAGGGATGTTGCAGCAGAGCCAACTCCAAGCTGCTTCTCAGCAGTTTTATAGCAGCAGCTGTGTCCTGAGAGGGGCCGGCAGAAAGCCCCTGCACCTCACAGAACCCGGAAGGCAACGAGAAACTGGCTGGGGGACCGCAGGGTGTTCTGCCAAGACTCAGCGCAGCTGCAGGTCACACCCTCCCCATGTGGCTCTACATGCAAAGTCGTGGGGTGCTGTGGTGGAGCTGCTCCTCCAGAGCTGAGGGCACTGATGGTGGCATGGGCTCCTGGAGGGCCTTGAGTAGCATCACAAGGGGCCTGTACTGATTCTACAGAGTGCAGAGGCTTTCCAGGAAGGCAGTGATCCAGGAACAATCTGACCTGACTTATTTTCAGAAAGCACACAATTGTATTGATAGGAAATGTGAGACACTGCAGGCAGGCGGACCAGCCACGGATGAAAAGAGGCATGACGCGTGCCGCTGGAGCAGGAAAGCACTGTCTTGTCTAGGTGATCAAGCACTCAGACGAGGCTGCCCGAAGAAGAGCAGAGTGCAGTGGGAAGTGGGAAGACCAGCAGTTCAGCCCTGATTGTGCTGATGGCCCGTCGAATTCAATGCACCTGCGCAGACGTGTGCAGCTTGGCGGAAGTGCCCAGGCTGAGCTAGGGGTTGGGAAGTCATCAACACATAGATGCCTTTGAAACTTCTCTAACAAAGTGGTTACCCAAGGTGAAAGTTCAGAATGCCAGAGGGGTGGAATACGGAATCCTGAGAGACCCAAAAGTTTAAAGAGCAGATGCTAGTTTTACAGGAGAGAACTGGGAGAGGAGTCAGTGACCCATAATTAAATGTGTCATGACCCCCACAAGGATAAGAAGTAAAGAGAAGTAATGGGATTTTGCAAGGAGAAAGTTACTGGTGACATTTTTGGAAGAGGTTTCCATTAATGGGGAAAAAACCAGCTTAAAGGAAGCTGAGCAGTGAGTCATGAAGAAGTGCGAGCAGATACTTTTCAGCAGGGCTGGTGGAAATTTAAATATATCAACACCCGAAGACAGCTACAGAGTAAACATTCAAATAAATGTCTGCTAAAATAGCAACACAAATGCAATTAATCATTTGAAGGATGGCTATTTCTAATGGTGGCATATCATCAACTTTTGTTAGAGCGCAAACTCAAAAGAAATGCATAATTACTTTGAAGTTGGTTTTTCACTGTCAGCTTTAGTCATTTAGCTAAATTTCTTTATTGAAAAATTATTTTTCTCTTTTTATGGAACTAATTGAATATCTCAGAAGAATCCATTATGTTTTTTCACTCTGAATATATTATGAAGCCAAGTCATTTGGTAGAATGGATGAGAAGGCGTTATGAGCATTTGAAATATGGCCGTAAGAATTGGCCTTTTGTGAACTTAATTATACTACTGTCTTCAATTTCCCATGTGTTATTCCCAGGCCAGGCTGGTGATGTCTTTTTCTGAAGTCAGTAAAATGAGTTCGTTACTTTGGGCGATGAGTTAAAGACAAGATTCACAAAATCCTAAGGGAAAGAGCCTCTCTCAGTCTCTGTGCACACGACAGAGAAAAATCACATCCAAAATTCAGGTGAAATTCAAAATTTCGAAATTCCTCACAAGCCCATTTGGATCCAATCATTTCTGGGGCCCAGGAAATATGGGGGCTTCTAAGTAATCTCTAGATTTTCAGCAAAAATCCCTCACCCCTCTGTTCCCCTTTCTATCAGCAGCCTCCACCACCATGGAACCACTCATAACCGAGAATCGAACCAAGGCACAGTGAAGATAGGGTCCCTCCTTTACGAATTTTCTCTCTTTTCTTTTTTCTTTTCTTTTCTTTTTTCTTTTCTTTTCTTTTCTTTCCCTCCCTCCCTCCCTTCCTTCCTTCCTTTCTTCCTTTCTCTTTTTCTTTTTCTTTTTTCTTTTTTTTTTGAGACAGAGTCTCTCACTCTGTCTCCCAGGCTGGAGTGCAGTGGCACGATCTCGGTTCACTTCAACCTCTGCCTCCTGGGTTTAAGGAATTCTCCTGCCTCAGCCTCTTGAGTAGCTGGGATTAGAGGCATGCAGCACCACGCCTGGCTAATTTTTGTATTTTTAGTGGAGACGGGGTTTTGCCATGTTGGCCAGGCTGGTCTCAAACTCCTGACCTCAGGTGATCTGCCTGCCTTCCAAAGTGCTAAGATTACAGGGATGAGCCACCATGCCCAACCCGAATTTTCTCTTTCAATAGGGAAAAAGCGTCAATTTGAGCAAAACGCCCAGAAATGAAGCTAGAATGGGACTCCCTCTTTGCAGCTCCCTTTTGGAGGAAGCCCCGGGGCCGTGTTCTCAGGGTAGCCATTTCAAGGATCAGAGGAAGTCCAACCTCTAAACGTGTGGGGGTCTGGCTGAGTTTGTAGGGGCTTCTGTCTTTATAATGTTAGGAGCTGGAAGGACTGCTGAGAGATGAACCACTCCAGCTTTCAGGTCTTCGACATAGTTGGGAGGTGGGTTTCCCGTTGGGAATCTGCTGAAGGTCATGGCCCCTGACTCCAGAGAAACATACCTGCATTTAGAAACACACCTGAGGGGTCCACAGACACCCAAATTGCAAGCCCAGGCTTGGTGCAAGTTCAGAGCAGAAGATCTGAGACCCATTCATTGTAGGTATGGTGAGGCTGGTCCAGAGAGATTGAGGACAGGCTCAAATGGACACTGTGAGTATCAGGCCTCCTTCTCTAGAGCAAGCATTAACTTACACTTTCTCCACCAGAATTTTTATTACATAGCTTGAGTCTTGCAGGCTCTCATTTTAACCATGAAAGCGAACTATAATCCCTAAACCATAATTTCAGGTTATTATTATTACTATTTATAGCTTCTTTCTTACGAGCTATTCTTTTAATTGTGGTGAAATATACATAACATAAAATTGACAATTTTTAACCATTTTGAAGTGTACAGTTCAGTGGTGTTAAGTACATTCAAATTGTTATAGGAACATCACCACCATTCATCTCCAGAACTTTCTCACCATGTAAAACTGAAACTCTGACCCATTAAACACCAACTCCCCATTCCCCTTCCCCTGGCCCCTGGCAGCCACCATTCCAGTTCTTGTTTCTATGAATCTGACGACTCTGGGGAACTCATACAAGTGGAATTTTTTTTTTCCCCCACAAATAAATAGTAGACCAGGCACGGTGGCTCAGGTCTGTAATCCCAGCACTCTGGGAGGCTAAAGCGGGCAGATCACTTGAGGTCAGGAGTTTGAGACTGGCCTGGCCAACTTGATGAAACCCTGTCTCTACTAAAAATATAAAAAATTAGCTGGGCATGGTGGCACGTGCATGTAATCCCAGCTACTCTGGCGGCTGAGGCAGGAGAATTGCTTGAACCTGAGAGGCGGAGGTTGCAGTGAGCTGAGACCGTGCCACTGCACTCCAGCCTGGGCAGCAAAGCAAGACTCTGTCTCAAAAAAAAAAAAAAAAAAAAAAAAAGAAAGGAGAAATGGCATTTGACTAGGTCATTCTAAGTGTATTTGACATTCTTAGCTTCCTGTTCCTATTTTGCTTGCTGGAACTAGTGATTCTTTGGCACCCAGCCTGTGTCATAGTCAGGCTGGGTCCCCAAGGAATCATCAGTTCCAGCTAGCATAGTCATAGTTGTTCCTATAGTAGGACAACAGGCAGGATGGGGGCTGGGACCAATGCCCCAGGCTTGCTGGTTATCACTGGCCATGCACAGTAAAACAGCATTTACTATTTCTGTAGGAGGAATAGCTCAGTAGCCAAAAATGATCCTAGAGTTGAGTAGATCTTTTTCAGAGATAACAGCAGGGGGTTGGGCTCCACATGGGGACAGTCTGTGCTGATGGAGGTTCGTGAAACAGAAACCAGACCCCAAAGCTGAGGCCTTGTCTTCCAGCTACAAGACCATGCCAGGCAGGGAAGGGGGAAGGATAAGGATGGAGAGAAAGGAGGAATCTTGGCAGCAGAACCTTATGGAAATGGGCCTCTGTGGGGTAGTGGTTCAGAGCCTCGTAAGTGGGGAGAAGTGTTGGAACCTGTGGCTCAGCCACTGGGAGAATCACCATATACTAATGCTCACCCTGGGTTTGAGGCAGGGCTAGAAGAACTTCCTTACCTCCTAAGGATAGATAACGCTTGCCCCCCGTGGCGGCGACGACCCATTCGAACGTCTGCCCTATCAACTTTCGATGGTAGTCGCCGTGCCTACCATGGTGACCACGGGTGACGGGGAATCAGGGTTCGATTCCGGAGAGGGAGCCTGAGAAACGGCTACCACATCCAAGGAAGGCAGCAGGCGCGCAAATTACCCACTCCCGACCCGGGGAGGTAGTGACGAAAATAACAATACAGGACTCTTTCGAGGCCCTGTAATTGGAATGAGTCCACTTTAAATCCTTTAACGAGGATCCATTGGAGGGCAAGTCTGGTGCCAGCAGCCGCGGTAATTCCAGCTCCAATAGCGTATATTAAAGTTGCTGCAGTTAAAAAGAGAATCACCATATACTAATGCTCACCCTGGGTTTGAGGCAGGGCTAGAAGAACTTCCTTACCTCCTAAGGATAGATAACCTTGACCAAGAGGGCCATAACCTTCCCCTGTGCTGGACTACACTTTAGATGGGCTTCTTTCAGACTCTAGAGCCCTGATATGGTTTGGCTTTGTGTCTACACCCGAATCTCATCTCGAATTGTAATCCCCACATGT
Organism: Rhinopithecus bieti; assembly: GCF_001698545.2. Classification (NCBI taxonomy): domain Eukaryota; kingdom Metazoa; phylum Chordata; class Mammalia; order Primates; family Cercopithecidae; genus Rhinopithecus; species Rhinopithecus bieti. Next base: position 5,713,333 of record NW_016803937.1, read on the forward strand.
TGAGAGAGGGAGATGATTGGATCATGGGGGTGGTTTCCCCCATGCTATTCTCGTGATAGTGAGTTTTCATGACATCTGATGGTTTTATAAGTGTCTGGCATTTCACCTGCTAGCACTTCTCTTTCCTGATGCCATGTGAAGAAGGTCCTTGCTTCCCGTTTGCCTTCCACCATGATTGTAAGTTTCCTGAAGCCTCCCCAGCCATGTGGAACTATGAGCCAATTAAACCTCTTTCCTTTATAAATTATCCAGTCTTGAGTAGTAGCTGTATAGCAGTATGAGAACGGCCTAATACAGGCCCTGACTTCTCTTTTCTTGAAGCATTTACTTTAGAAACTTGCAATTGTATATTCTTTCTCTGTCCCTGTGAGATATGTCTCCCAACCTGTTGCTAGTTTTGCAACCCAGAACCACCTTTCTCAAGGATCTGGTACCTCTTTGAAATGTAATCATGGAGAGGAATAGCGTCTCAGTCTCTCAGTCTCTGTGGAAGGGTTGGAGCCTAACTCCAATAAACACCCATTAGCAAACACAGATGCCTAATCACGTGGACCAACCTCCCCACAAATGTCCTCCAGTACTTTTCCATTAGCTCATCCCAGAGCTTAAAAACCCTCCCATTGTTTGTTTCAGCAGAGTTAGTTCAATCTCTCTCCTTGAATTGAGCCTCTACCTTCAAACTCTGTCCTGCCCAGTTTTCTTTGACATGTTCAGATGTTGGCAAGGCTGAAAATTGCAGGGGATCTGGTTGTGATAATCCAGGTAAGCCACAGTTCAGGCAGAAGCAGGGAAGCGAGGTGAGCGGTGGTGTATCCACGAAAGGAAGGTTCCAAATGATAAGAATGATCATGTCACACCAGGAGTGTGGTACTATGTGCACCCGTTGGCAAGCAATTTAAGGAGACTGCTTTAAACATGGCTTGATTTTAATTTGTAGGACAAAATTGAATGCATGATTGATCCACAAGGCCCTGTGAAGTGTTTGGTAAAAACATGTGCTAAGTCTTCATGGTCAGAGTTTCTTTGATGCCGGGAGTTTCTGCTGACCTATATTTAGTGCTATAAGTAATTGGATTTTTCTTTTTAACCAGTAGTTGCAGACTGGCATTTGGTCTGCTAATTCATTATGTTTCTGGGATATCCAGTGTTCTAAGAATTCTTGTTTTTCATCCAAATGGCTTCAAGTGGAGCACATGTTCCCAAGATGGCCAGTGGTCCTTACCAGCCTCCTGCCTCTGCCCTGGCTTCTAGGAGTGTAAGACTTGGGCCTTCCTCATATGCTCCCTCCTAGGTAACCTGAGTTCAGTCAGTATAGATTTTTCTTCATTTCTCCATTCCTGACGTATGGCTCCCTCCTTTCTCTTAAGCATGTCTTTCAGTCTCATCTACCTCTTTTCTTAATATTGAGTCTATTTGTGTACATGGATAGTTTAATAGGCATCTCATTTAAGGTTCTGAAATAAGTATACAAGCTAAAAAGTCTTTCCCCATTTTTCTCCACCCACAAAGTGTACATTGTGTTGGGCGATATCATGGGGAAAATACCAGGAGCAAACCTTAGCTGCAGGAATCTCTTTTCTCTTGTGTCACTGACTTATTAGAAAGACATGGTTTTTGGTTACAAGGTTGGCAATTCCATCATGCAGCAGTGTGAATGGGATGTAAGGAGATATTTTTAATTTTACTCCCTAATACAACCATATCAAATCTCATTTCCCAATGAGGAAACAAGGACTTGCAGCAAGGATATCTGGAAACAAAGCCTATTTAAAATTGCTTAGTAGGAATGACAGTTTTCCTTCCAACCCGTTTTCAGTGACAGCCTGTCACTCTTGACTGAGAGATCTCCAATCTTCAAATGTTGGTGGGTTATTTATTTTGCAAACAGCCCTCTTACTGATACAATGGCAAGTCTTGAGGGGGAAAGGGTTATCATTTTCTTTCCTCTGGATCTGAGTTACTGGCTCTGTTGCTCTGGAGGACTGTGCCTTTTAGACCATGGTGGTTTTTTGCTTCATGGACTTGGCATCCTGCCATGGTCTTCCTGGCATTCGACCTCTGCTTGCCCTTGTTTCTGGCTTTGTCATTCCCACTCAGCACTGACAGCTTGTAAGAGACTCAGCACATTATATGACCATGATAGGACCACATGGATTCTACTGCCGGATTTCAAACTCCAACAATTAACCTTGTATTTCTTCAAGCTGAGCAGTGATAACTGCCTATGAGATGGCCAAGTTGGCCACCTGGGCATTGCACCAGGCCTGCCTGGCTTACTCTTGGTCTGATTGGCTCATGATTTATACTGAGCCTTTTGGTATCTTGGTGTAGTGAGGGCAGAACTGTGCATTTTCTAAGAGACACAGGGTAATATAATTAATAAACGGTGAAGATTTACATAGAGGAATCGAGCACCTGCTGTTATATAGACTAGGAAAAGTCCAAGCAAACCAGGCAGGTTGTTGCTTTGAGCACACGGGGGTCTACTTTCTAGATTTTTTCTCATTTTCTAGAAGAGAAAACTGGAAACTCAGATTAAGGAACGTGTCTAAGGTACTCTAACATCAGCATTTAAATCAGAGCAACTCCATCTTGAATAGGGGCTGGGTAAAATGAGGCTGAGATCTACTGGGCTGCCTTTCCAGGCGGTGAAGGCAGTCTAAGTCACAGGATGAGATAGGAGGTCGGCATAAGATACAGGTCGTAAAGACCTTTCTGATAAAACAGGTTGCAGTACCGAAGCCAGTCAAAACCCACCAAACCAACATGGTGACAAGGGTGACCTCTTGTGGTCCTCACTACGGCACTCCCACCAGCACCATGACAGTTTAAAAATGTCATGGCAACATCAGGAAGTTACTCTCTATGATCTAAAAAGGGGAGGCATGAATAATCTACCCCTTGTTTAGGGGTAGAAATAACCACAAAAGTGGGCAACCAACAGCCCTTGGGGCTGCTCTGTCTATGGAGTAGCCATTTTTTTATTCCTTTACTTTCCTAATATACTTGCTTTTAAGGGAGGAGACCACCCCTCATATTGTCTTATGCCCAATTTCTACCTCCAAAGAAAGAAGAAGTAAAAACTAAAAGGCAGAAATGTAATCCACAAGCAGACAGCCCGGCGCCGCACCCTGGGCCTGGTATTAGTTGATATTCCGGTGGGTGGTACAATGGAATTTGGATGCTTGGATGATATGTATTACAGTTGGATTTTTCCAGTATAGTTCTTGCTTGTAAGCATGTCCTAGATAGATCTGCTAGTAAATATGTAATTTTATGTCCTATGGACGTAATTGGTTATGTTATCTTTAGATTACAGACATTGTATACAAATGCACTGTGAAAATCTCTGTCCTGTTTTGTTCCGATCTAATTACCGGTGCAAGCAGCCCCCAGTCACGTACCCCCTGCTTCCTCAATCGATCATGACCCTCTCACGCGCACCCCCTTAGAGTTGTGAGTCCTTAAAAGGAACAGGAATTGTTCACTCAGGGAGCTTGGCTCTTGCTGATGCTCCTGGCCGAATAAATCGCTTCCTTCTTTAACTTGGTGTCTGAGGGATTTTGTCTGCAGCTTGTCCTGCTACACTTTCACTTATGGACTTGTCCTGAATTCTTTCTTGCGTGAGATCTAAGAACAATCTCTTGGAGTCTGGATCGGGACCCCTTTCCGGTCACAAGCATGTCACCTGTTTGAGAGCTGTGGCTCCATGGTAGGGCATCCCCATCCCTGGAGCTTTCTGGCTATTCCATAAAGCGAATGGAATGACTGGCAATTGTAAAGCACTTCCCTATCCGTAAGAGCCAGAGCCGCAGAACTCAAAGTTTGAGTATTTTGGTGCTTGTGGTTGGTACTAAACACTGGTAGAAAGGGTAAAAAACAGCCTCCTGTGCTTTTCTTACCTACATGGCCAACAGTATTTTGCTTTGTGTGGGAAGCCTGTAGAACTGAATCAGGACTCCTCCAAGAAGCATGAGCCACGCACCGTTCTCCTGGCATTGTTTTGACCATGTGGGTGTGGATGCAATGAGAAACAGGGCCAGGTTTTGAAACTATCCCCACAGGAATTGCATGCCAGGTTCTGGGTACAAATACAGTTATAATTCAGCATTAATCAGCCTACACCCTGCCCAGTTCCTTGTTGCAATAGGTCATGTATTGTAACCAAATCCCTCGAATTTTCTGAGGTGGTTTAACTACCTTTTTCTCTTCTCTTCTCCTTTCTCCTTTCAGCCTGCTTCCTACCTAGCCCTTTTGGAAATGCAAAATAATCTCTAAACTCCCCCTCACCAGACATTCCCTACAAGGCAAGGTCATCTATATGCCCCAGGGATCTTTCCTCCAGAATTGACAGTCAATTTGCAGATCAAAGCGTATCTCCAGGGAACTCCCACTTCCAGGGTGGCCTCAGGAGGACATGCTGAAAGCACGCCCACTTGGCCGCTTTTACAACTTTTTTCTGCCCAAGAAGGCACCGACTCAACTGTCAACTCAACTGTTCAGTAGATAAGACACCAGGCTAGCCGGGGGAACTCTTGCCCTTGCTCACTTCCCCTTTAACTTTATAAAAATGTCTGTTTTTTGCTCCAAAGATGAAGCAGCACACTTAAAGCAGGACATTTTGTGTCTTTCCAAGCTAGCTTCAAAAATAAATTCACTTTTCTTGTCGCAGGCCTGGATCTTGTTAACTGGTCTTTCCTGCAGTGAGTGGTTAACCAGCTCCTCAGTTACAGTAGCACTAGATCCTGCCATTTGCTTCCCCACTGTTCCCCTAGATAGGATCTCTGACATTAAGGCCAGAAGACTGTTTAAGAATTGATTTGCATCACCATTGTTCCTATAGACAAGATCTCTAACGTTAGAATCATAAGGCTTTTGTTTAAGGATCACTTAAGATGTTTTTCAGACACACTCCCTTGAATTCCAGCAACCAGTTGGAAGTCTCCCACAGAGGAACAGGATCAGCATGAGAATACACCTGCTTCCTCGCCCCTTCCTATGACTTCACTCTGCACTCTTACCAGTCAGGGATCTCCATACTTCTGCCCACTCCAAAGCCCTCAAAAACCCGAACCTCAAGTTCCTTGGGGAGATGGCTTTGAGGTTCCCTCCCATCTCCTCATTCTGTGACCCTGCTGTCAAAGTGTTTGAACCAGAGCAACTGCATCTTGAATAGGAGCTGGGTAAAATGAGGATGAGACCTACTGGGCTGCATTCCCAGACAGTTAAGGCATTCTAAGCCACAGGATGAGATGGGAGGTCAGCACAAGATACAGGTCATAAAGACCTTGCTGATAAAACAGGTTGCAATAAAGAAGACGGCTAAAACCCACCAAGACCAAGATGGCAATGAGAGCGACCTCTGGTCATCCTCATTGCTACACTCCAACCAGCACCATAACAGTTTACAAATGCCATGGCAACATCAGGAAGTTACCCTATATGGTCTAAAAAGGGGAGGCATGAATAATCCACCCTTTGTTTAGCATATCATCAAGAAAAAACCATAAAAATGGGCAACCAGCAGCCCTTGGGGCTGCTCTATGGAGTAGCCATTCTTTTATTCCTTTACTTTCCTAATAAACTTGCTTTCACGTTACTCTGTGGACCAACCCTGAATTCTTTCTTGCATAAGATCCAAGAACCCTCTGTTGGGGTCTGGATCATGACCCCTTTCCATTAACACTATGATTAAACCTGTTTCTCTGCTGCAACCCGGTGTCTTGGCATATTGATTTGCTGTGTGCATTGCTTAACAAACCTATTGTGATTACAATTTTTATGTGTTTTTTTTTGGTCTATTTAAATTTCAGGGATTTTATTTCATGCAAAACCTTGACCAAACAGGATTTCCACTTAGCTAAAAAACACTGAGATTTTTTTGACAGGTTCTGTTGTTCAGTAGCTATGTATATACATATAAGTGTTTTAAATCTTGTCATTAATAGACATAACTGAAAACATAGTGTGATCCTACTTTAAAATCTATATATGATTAAAGAAAATTAGAAAGACATACATAAAATGTAAGTGGTGATTATTTCTCTAGGTAATTAACATTAAAATAATACATTTATCTATTTTAATTTTCTTTACAATAACCATGAACACGTTAAACTCAAAATTACACAGGGATTAAAATATTTTTTTCTAATTCTACTTTACTTTTTTTCCCACTCTTTATTTTGCAAGAATTAATTTTAGTAAATTTACAGAGTTGTGCAACCATCACCGCTACCTGCTTTTAGAACATTTCATCGCCCCCAAAAGGAAACCTTGGGACCATTTGTACTAACTCTTCATACCGACTCCCAGCTCCTGACAACTACTAATCAATTTTCTGTCTCTATAGATTTGCCTATTTTGAACATTTAATATAAATGGAGTCCTACAGTAGGTATTTTTTGGGTCTGGATTCTTTCACTTAGCATAATGTTTTTGAGGGTTATACATGTTGCAGTGTGTATTAGTACTTCATTCTTTTTGATGGCTAAATAATACTCCATTGTATGGATATACCATGTTGTTTACTCACTAGCTGATGGGCATTTGAGTTGTTTCCACACTTGTCTATTATGAATAATGTTTCTGTATTAGTTTATCCTCACACTGCTAATAAAGATATACCCAAGACTGGCTAATTTGTAAAGGAAAGAGGTTTAATTGACTCACAGTCCCACATAATCATTTAGAAGGAGAATTAGAAGCAAAGTCACGTCTTACATGGCAGCGGGCAAGAGAGCTCATGCAGGAAAACCCCTGTTTATATAACTATCAAATCTCATGAGACTTATTCACTACCATAAGAACAGTATGGGGAAAACTGCCCCCATGATTCCACTACTCCACCTGGCTCCACCCTTGACACTTGGGGATTATTATGATTCAAGGTGAGATTTGGGTGGGGACACAGCCAAACTCCATCAGCTGCTGTCCATATCTGAACACAAAGGACTAGATATACACATGTTATGAAATTTCTAGACCAGTAAGACAAGACTCCAAATGCCTCTCCCAAGAGGGTCCCCTTAGAAGAACAGGATCCCTGGTCTTGCCACAGTGAGATGGTATATTAGTCCATTCTCATGCTGCTATGAAGAACTGCCCAAGACTGGGTAATTTATAAAGGAAAGAGGTTTAATTGACTCACAGTTCCAAATTGCTGGGGAGGCCTCAGGAAACTTACAATCATGGCAGAAGACAAAGGAAAAGCAGGCATCTTCTTCACAGGGTGGCAGAACAGAGTGAGAGGAAGCAGGGGAATGCCAGATGCTTATAAAACAAGCAGTTCTTGTGAGACTCACTCATTACCATGAGAACAGCATGAAGGAAACTGCCCCATGATTCAATTACCTCTACTTGGTCCCGCCCTTGACATGTGGAGATTACAATTAAGATGAGATTTTGGGTGGGGACACAGCCAAACCATGTCAGATGGGTTGGTTTCATAGGCACTGAATGTTAGGATCTCAACACAAACTTTCAGAAGTTAGGTCTGAGAAGTCTTAGAAAGTAGTAGACTTTTCCAGCCAGTTATCCCAAATCCTACCTCTATCCCAGAGGTAGGCCCAGAGGCATGCAGCATATGTCTTACCTTGGAAGTTATGAGTACAAGTGGTTTTATTTGGAAACAGTGTGCAAAGTGAGGTTGTGTGAAGAATGAAACGTAGGAAGACAGAGAACAGGGAAAACAGGAAGCCCTTTTCTGAGCTCTATAGAGTCTGAGCTTTAGGATTTTTTTGGTCCTGGTATATAATCAGTGCTCAACATATGTTTGAATTCTTAGGTTGGTGCACAAGTAATTGTGGTTTTTGCCATTACTTGCAATGGCAAAACCCACAATTACTTGTGCACCAATCTAGAATTTGATTTGAAAAAAACCAAATATGTATGGCTCTTCCTGTAAATATAATCATATACATTTGTATTTCCACAAGTTGGCTTCTATTTTGAGAGCAGTGGCTGTGTCTAAATTCATATCCTTCCTTATCTAACCCTTGGGGAGAAAACAGTGTGTGGTGGGGCAGAGGTCTGCAGAACTGGGACTCAGAACAGGGTGTCCATACCAGGGACATGGAGAGGGACCTCAGCCAATGTCCCAAGGAAGCCTGAGGCCCAAATTCTGGGAGGATAATCTGAGAGGAGCCACAATGTAGATGTGAACTAATGAGCAATCTTGAGCATGGACGCATGAGCAGTACAATCTATGACCCCAAATTCTCTCGAGGTTGCTGTGCGTCTGTTGAACCTTCGCTAAGCCGTTGTGAGCAAATACAGGCCAGATCTCTTCTGTCATCTGAACAGGACTCTACATGTACCTTCACCTTTGCTTTAAAACTGAGAGTGAGCCAGGCAACAAACCTGCGTATGCACCTCCTGTTTAAAATAAAAATAGAAAAAAAAAAAAAAAAACCTGAAAGTGAACCAGGAGTTTTCTCTCTAAGGTTATCCTTTGTTTTATTTTATCCTTTGTGTCCTCTTTAATATGGTTTTGCAGCACCAGTATTTTACGAATCACTTTTACTGAGTGCTCTATAAGCTGAGAATCTTATTTTTTTTTTTTTTTTTTTTTGAGACGGAGTCTCAGTAGCCCAGGTTGGAGTGCAGTGGCTGGATCTCAGCTCACTGCAAGCTCCGCCTCCCGGGTTCCCGAGGAGCTGGGACTACAGGCATCTGCCACCATACCCGGCTAATTTTGTTTTTTTTTGTATTTTTAGTAGAGACGGGGTTTCACCGTGTTAGCCAGGATGGTCTCGATCTCCTGACCTCGTGATCCGCCCGCCTCAGCCTCCCAAAGTGCTGGGATTACAGGCGTGAGCCACCGTGCCCAGCCAGAGAATCTCATTGTTTTTAAACTTAAAATCAGTTTTATTGCTTTGTTAATAGAGATCTTGCCAATTTCATCTCAGAAATCTCTCTCTCTCTCTCTCTCTCTCTCTGTGTTTATATATACAGAAACATTTTAATAGTAAGCCAACAACAAATCTGGTGGAAAATAAGTTTGCAATAATATAATGTCAGGTTTCTATGTGTACTATACTTGATGTAGAACTGAAGCAATTATCCACATAATTTGGGCTGAAAAAGTATCTTAGAAGAGACAATAATATAAAACTAAACTGTTGTACAAAAATTCAACTTTTGGTTTTGTTTCCATATCACTGACTTTAGACAAAATGAAAAAAAAAGGGAAAGAATTAATTTCGAGGCCATGTTTAAACATGACAGTTTCATTTTATTCATTCAGTCAATAATCATTTACTGGGACTCTACCCTCTGCCTAGATGGAAATGCGCTCATGTCAATGGTACAGGTGCCTGCTCTTGAAACGTTAATGGTATGGCAGGTACAGATATGTAAGCAGATGCGGGATGGCGTTACAAGCACAGGAAGAGAGACGACAATAAAATGCTTGTGGCTTGGGATAATTAACTGCCTGGGGATAGATCTGAAGGCTTCATGAAAAGATAGCATTTGAGTGTGCTAGAAATGAGAGTACCTTGTGGAGAGGATGAAGGTTGTCGTAGGGGAGGAAATGGTGTGGGTATTTTGTGAGAAGTGCAAAGACTTTAAAGCAGGAGAATGGCTTTGATACAAAGCAGAGGATGCAGAGGCACAGGCAAGAATGGACTTGAGTGAGGAGGCCAAGACTGTCACGGAGGCCATGGCGAGGGCCTCAGGGAAGGCAGGCAGGATGCAAGAATAAAGGGCTGACTTCAGGAGGCTGAGCAGGCTGATGGGGTGGGAGCCTCAGGGAGGAAGGGGCCTTGCTTGGGGACTGGGTAGCTGGCAATGCCAATATCAAGCTAGGGAAGGGGGACTCCAGAGGGGAACCAGCTAAGAGATACTTTGGCAGGGTGAACTGAGCTGGTAGAGATGGGCATCACTGACAGTATTTTAATGTCAAAATCAGTTTCTTTCCCATAAAAAAGGAATGAAAATGTTCTGTTTAAGATGGTTGATTTGCCTGATCAATGTAGAGATATCCTGCTGTCAGGCTTCCACCTGCCCATTCAGCCAGAGACAAGCTCCATGAAATGATGCCAATGTCCAAGGACACTTTTTCTGGGCTAATTGGATTTAGCATTCTTGTCCAAGTGGGGGGCTCTGTGGCCCATCCATTCCCTAGAAAAATGCTCAGATCACCACCAGGGTAGTCATAAGTGCCTTTTCATAGTTTGCCTCAGCACTCATGATTCTGTAATGACATGCTTAGAAGATCAGTCCATAACTCAGTTCAAGTCAGTTCACTTAAACGTTTCTTATATGCTTATGAGTACTGGGAATCGTGCATTCATGATTTCCAACCCTTTAACAACCCAGCAGGCAGATGGCATTATCTTCATTCTGCAGGTGGGGAAATTGAGGCTGAGAGTGTAAATCTCTCGCCTATCATTGCACAGCTGAGATGGGGAGCTGAACTCATCTTGAGGTGTGGGTGGCACTAGGCTCCATTATCTCAATGGACCCAGTGTGCTGCCTCCAATGGCTCTGATCACAGCTCACTATTACCAGATCTTAAGAGTTCTTTTATTGGGCCGTTTTGTCAGTGACAAAACTCTAGGTAGTATTTTCAGCATGATTGATATTTTGCAAATACTTGAAGTAAGGAGGAATGATGGCTGGGTCATCAATTTATTTTTCTTCCTCAATTAATAGCACAGCTGAGATAAGGGGTGTTAAGCTGGCTTAATTGGGTTGCCATCATAACTAATGGCTTGATTTTATCCAAACTAGCATCTTTTAAGTAGAATCCATCTAAATAATCTTACTCTATCCCCCTGCAGTCTAGAGCTTGGTTGGGCTATGGAAAGAGAAAGACCACAGACTGAGGTATCTTTCTGAAGTTCAGTTCAGAGCCCCTCCCACCCTCAGTTTGGGGGCTATAAATTCAGTAGTTCAGTAGTCATTTCACTCTGGGGCTGAATAACAATTAAAAAAAAATCAATCTAAGCGTATTTTGAACAATATTTCAATTTTGAATCAGTTGGCATTATCGGAACATCCATCTTACAGGGGACTGAAGGAGAAGACAGGCTGGGACGTGATATATCTTAGCCTATGAAAAATCATTATCTTAGTCTATTCCATTTTCATTTTACAGCTGTTATGCCTGGTTCTATATCTGTGTGTCTTCTTGGTAACCCACATCACATTTTTCACTGGCAGGCTCAAACATACTTTATATAAGTTGCTAAGTCATGAAAACATGCTGCTGAATTTAGTGGTAATTTGGCTTGTTTTAAAGCCACCACTCCCCTGTTCTTCTAAATGGAAATAGATGGGGAACATGACGCATTTGATAATCATATAAAGACTTAATACAGGCCGTAGAGAAGGTGATGGCTTCCAGGTTCAAACTATTTCATATGCCCTGAGCCTTAGAGGGAACTAACAGGGACACCTTTTGTTTTCTTCTTTCTTTAAACTTGGCAGAGGATGAGAGGGCATTTGGGCTTCCTGGAGCAAAATATTTGTCTTCATTATCTGCAGTCATCATTTAGATCTTCTGTGAGAGCATAAGGGCCCCATTCAGTAACAATCATGGAACAACGCACGCTAAACAATTTTCAAGCAAGAGGAGGGGGAAAGATTAGGTTACAGGTAAGAAAGAGGCAGGAAGACCAGTCTCAGAGAATTCTGAGCAGTGATGGTGGAGTGACTGAGCCAAGAAGCAGCAGCCAGCGATGCTTTTCCTGCCTGTGGCCGTCCCCAGTGGGATTCCAGAACCCTTACGAGAAATCGCTCGTGACAGTTTTCAGCTCACATAAGACAGGGCGACTCACATTTGACCTTTCTGGTGATTCCCTGAGCAGGATCGGTATTGCCGCTGGGATTCGGCCAGTGCTAACTGCTACTGCCTTGCTCCACTGCCAGCACATTCCCAAAGGGATTCCATTTTATTGCATTCCCGAATGTTCTCTCTACATCCTGGGTTTGTCTTTAACAGTTATTATTATTAGTTTTTCTCCTTTCTTAAGAGAGGGCAGCAATTCCGTGTTCGTTGAAGTCTTTAGTAAAAGAGTTCCTGTACTCTGAAGGCACTATCTTGACCTTTTCAGAAAATCTAGACCATAGAAGGCAAATGACGATATTCATCTCTAAAGATAAAATGCCTGCCTGCATTAAAGGCCACACCTTATTCATCTATAGGATTAAAGGCTTTACTCATCGAGTCATTTGGCCACAGCCAGTTTTGATGTAGCGAAACAAAAGCTTTTAAGTTCTATTGAAACAATGTTCTTAGGTAATTTACAGCTCATTAAAGTTACTTATTTTGTTTTTATTTTATTTTTTAAATGGGGTCTCGCTCTGCCACCCAGGCTGGGATACAGTGGCGTTATCTCGGCTCGCTGAAACCTCTGCCTCCCAGTCTCAAGCGATTCTCCTGCCTCAGCCTCTTGAGTAGCTGGGACTACAGGCATGCACAACCACGCCTGGCTAATTTTTGTATTTTCAGTAGAGATGGGGTTTTGCCATGTTGGCCAGGCTGGTCTCAAACCACTGACCTTAAGTGATCCACCTGTCTCAGCCTCCCAAAGTGATGGGATTACAGGCGTGATCCACTTTGCTGATTATAGTGCATTAAAATTATTATTATTATTATTATTATTATTTTTTTTGAGACGGAGTCTCGCTCTGTCGCCCAGGCTGGAGTGCAGTGGCACGATCTCGGCTCACTGCAAGCTCCGCCTCCCGGGTTCACGCCATTCTCCTGCCTCAGCCTCCTGAGTAGCTGGGACTACAGGCGCCCGCCACCGCGCCCGGCTAATTTTTTGTATTTTAGTAGAGATGGGGTTTCACCATGGTCTCGATCTCCTGACCTTGTGATCCGCCCGTCTCGGCCTCCCAAAGTGCTGGGATTACAGGCGTGAGCCACCGCGCCCGGCCTAAAATTATTGATAACAGTTTGTAAAATCAAGTTAGCCTAAAGCTGCCTCCTTAAATACGCTAAGTTCCCCCTAAAGGTTTCTCTGTACATAGTGAACTATAACCTGAACAGAGGTGTAAACAGACTGTCACCTACTCTCGTGCCAATCTCTGAGTCTGAGTCAATCAAAGGACCAACTGTTGAAATCGCGTTCAAAGAAGGCAAATGCCGAGTGTAACCAATCCAGCTGTTTCTGTGCCTCATTTCCATTTTCTGTACATCATTTCCCTTTTTCTGCCCATAAATCTTCTCCCACTACACGCCTGCACTGGAGTCTCTCTCCGCATACTTTGGCTTCAGGGGTTGCCCCATTTACCAATTGTTCTTTGCTCAACTGAACTCAGTGAAATCTAATTTAGCTAAGGATTTTCCTTTAACAAGTTTAAAGAAAGTACCTTGAATATTCTGTTGGTTACAAAATGTCTTTTCCTCCTCAAGTCATCTGCAGCGTAGGCATTATCAATATTATGATGAAGCATGATTCTAGAAATTATCTAGATTAGCTTTGGGGCCCCAGGCAAATAGTTCCAAAGGGCTCTTTATTTCTGTTAACCTCAGATCAGGTTTTCAGTCCTGCTCTTTTGACATCACTCCATTCTGATCTCACAGTTTGTATCCTCTAAGAGGTATCTAAAGGAAAGTTATCTTTTGGTACCATCTTATAATTGTTCTAAACTGAATAAGTTGAGTTGTGTGTAGCAAGTTACAATAGCGTCACTTCTGCCCTTTGCAAAGCATGGTAGGGACTGCAGGGAACATGCTTTGCTTTGTTCCTTACGCAGAACTCCTCTCACTCACCTTTCCTGGGAGAATTGGCCCGTCAGCAGACTGGGATTGTCCTTCCTTGGAGTAGGATGCTGACAGTCTGTCTAAAGGCTCAGAAGGTCCTTAGAGAATATGTGAATGGTTACAGGACTAGGTACATGGTCTCTCTCTGTAGCCATGCATTTTTTGTTAGGTTCTTATTGAAACAGAAATCTTCATGTATCAAATACACAGTTTGAAGAATTTTCACAATCTGAACACACCCATGTAGTCTAGTACTACCAGATCAAGAAACCCATCCACAAGGTGATCTCCCAGCAAGGATTAGTTTCGCCTGGGTTTGAGCTTTATATAAATAGAATCATTTAGCATGTGTTCCCTTGTTTCACTCTTCTTTTGCTGCACATGGTGTTTGCAAGATTCACCCATATTGTTGTGAATAGTTGCAGTTCATTCACTCATTATTATTGTACAGACTCCATTTTGTGAATGTATCACAATTTATTATTCTACTTTTGCTGGGCATCTGGATAATTTCCAACTTTGGGCTCCTATGAATAGTGGATATTCTGGCACTCGTGTTTTGGGGAACACATTTCTGTTGGATAAATAATACTTAGGCACGTAATTCCTGGATCATAGGGCATATGTATGCTCAGTTTTAGTTGATCCTTTGTTTCCAACATGGCTGTACCAATTTCCACTTTTAGCAGCTGTGTATGAGAGTTCCGGTTATTTCACATCATTGACAGCACTTGGTAATTTTCATCTTTTCATTTCAGCCATTTATAGGTATGTTGCTGTGCTGTTCTTCATTGTATTTCCTTGATTAATTTGTGCTTTAATTTATATTTGTATAATTTAATGTATGTATCTTTATTTGAGTTGAGCATCTTTTCATACATTTGTTAGGATTTGTGTATCTTCTGCTGTGAAGTATTTAAGTCTCTTATGTATTCTTCTTTGGGTTGTGTCTTCTGCTTACAGATTATAGGATTTTTTTGTTTGTTTGTTTTGAGATAGGATCTCACTCTGTCCTCCAGGCTGAAGTGCAGTGGTGCGATCATGGCTCACTGCAGCCTTGAACTCCTGGGCTCAAGTGATCGTCCTGCCTCAGCCTCCTGTGTAGCTGGGACCACAGGTGTGTGCCACACCATTTGGATAATTTTTTATTTTTTATTTTTTGTAAAGATAGGGTCTTGCTTTATTACCCACACTGGTCTCAAACTCCTTGGCTCAAGTGATCTGCCCGCCTTGGCCTCCCAAAGTGCTGGCATTATAGGCATGAGCCACTGTACCAGGTCTGTAGCATTTCTATGTACTATAAATATCTTCTACTCTGTAGGTTACCTTTTTACTTTCTTAACTGTGTCATTTGATGAATCAAAGCTCTTAATTTTAATATAATCTATCATTTTTTTTTCTTTTGTGGTTAGTATTTTTATATCCTAATTAAAAAAAGCTTTGCTTACACAAAGGACATATATGTCCTCATATGTTTTCTCTAAAATATGTACTATTTTCCTTCTATATTTTGACCTGTAATATATCTAGAATTAATTGTTGTATATGATTTAAGAGAGGGGTCAGGATGCATTTTAAAAATACATTTATCTAATCAACTTGGCCTTATTTATTGAAAAACCACACTTTGTCACCTGCGCTGCTGTGTTATGTCATCCTTGTTAGAATCAGAAACTGTGTATGTGTGGATTTCTTCCTGAATTCTCTATTCTATTTCATTGGTCAGTTTTTTCCTATCTTTGTGCAAATACCATGGTTTAAATTATTATAGTTTTCTAATAGGTCTGGATATATGTATGTTAGTGTAAGTTCTACAACTTATTCTTCAAGATTGCTTTGGCTATTTTTCACTCCTTGTATTTCCATATAAATTTTATAATCAGCATATCAATTTCTGCCCCCACCCCCATGCTAGGATTGGGACTTTGCATGGTATTGCATTGAATCCTTCAGGTCAGTTTGAAAAGAATTGTCATTTCAATAGCATTGAGGCTTC
The DNA here is from genome assembly GCF_001698545.2 of Rhinopithecus bieti. Classification (NCBI taxonomy): domain Eukaryota; kingdom Metazoa; phylum Chordata; class Mammalia; order Primates; family Cercopithecidae; genus Rhinopithecus; species Rhinopithecus bieti. The sequence goes on from NW_016803937.1 coordinate 5,729,049, forward strand.
CAATCCATGAACATGGTATATCTCTCTATGACTGTGGGCTTCAATAGGGAGAAAAAAATTATCTTAGGCAGTCATTTGTAGTTTTCATTGTAGAGGACTTGCATATGTTTCTTTAAATTTATGCCTTGCTACTTGATGTTTTTGATGATATTGCAAATAGTATCTTTTAGAATTTTATTTTCTATTTGTTTATTGCTAGGGTATATCAAACAATTAATTTTGTATACTGATCTTATATCTGATGACCTTTACTAAAATCAGTAATAGATTCTCTGAAAACTTTTTAGATTATTTTAGGCATATCTTTTGTGAATAAAGAAATTTCTTTCTTTTAACTCCTAAGCCTAGTATTTCCTTTGCTTGCTTTCTTGCTCTGGCTGGCACTGATGTCACAAAAAAAGTTTTTAGTATTTCACCATTGAGAAAGATGTTTGCTGTAGCAGCAGCTCCTTCTGTTATTTTTTTTTAAAACCAGACTAAAAAAGTTTCCTAGTTTGCTAAACATTATTTTAAAAAATCATAAATCAACATGAATTTTTTTCAAATGCAACTCTTGAGATGATCATATCTTTTGTGTGATTCATTAATATTTTGTTAAGAATTTAAAATTTATGCTCATGAGTGAGATTGCTCTGCAATTTTAATTTCTTGTAAGATCTTGTCAGGTTTTGGACAAAACCTGGTCTCATAAAAAGATGTGTTAAGTATTTCTTCTATTTCTGTTTCTGGAAGGGTTTGCGTAAGATTGTTTTTCCTTCTTAAATATTTGGAAACATGTAGTGAAGCCATCTGGATCTGCAGTTTTCTTTGTGGAAAGGTTTTCAAGAACATTTTTTTTTTTTTCCCCATAAGCAGTGGGCTAGTTAAGATTTTCTTTTTTAATTATTATTATTATTATTATTATTATTTTGAGACAGAGTGCAGCTGGGATTACAGGTGTGTACCACCATACCCGGCTAAGTTTTGTATTTTTTAATAGAGAAGGCTTTGTCATGTTCGCCAGGCTGGTCTCAAATTCCTGACCTCAAGTGATCTTCCCGCCTCGGCCTCCAAAGTGCTGGGATTACAGGCATTAGCTACCATGCCCAGCCTCTTTTTAGGTTATTTTTGATACGTTTTAATTTTGGCGAAACTTGACCATTACATCCAAATTGTCAAATATATTGCATAATGTTCTTCACAATATCTTTGTATCTTTTTGATGGCTATAGTCATTTTCCCTTTTTTATTCCCAATTTGGTAATTTGTGTTTTTTTCTCTTTATGCCCAAGAGTTTCAGTATGAGTTTACAATTTTATTCAATCTTTTTATAGGACAAACTTTTGGATTTGTTGATTTTCAATTTTTAAAAAATTTTGGAGACAGAGTCTTGCTCTGTAACCCGGGCTGGAGTGCAGTGGTGCAATCTTGGTTCACTGCAACCTCTGCCTCCTGGGTTCAAGCATTTGTCCTGCCTCAGGCTCCCAAGTAACTGGGATTACAGGCACATGCTACCACATCTGGCTAATCTTTGCATGTTTGGTAGAGACAGGGTTTTGCCGTGCTGGCCAGGCTGGTCTCGAACTCCTGACCTCAGGTGATCCACCTGCCTCAGCCTCCCAAAGTGCTGGGATTACAGGAGTGAGCCACTGTGCGCAGCCTGGATTTGTTGATTTTGTCTCATATATTTGTTTTCTATTTTCTATAATTTTCTTCTGGGCACTGGTTTAGTGCATCTCACAAGTGTTGACATTTCATATTTCTATTTTTGTTTTTGATTATGAGTTATTTGGAAGTATACTGTTTTATGTTCAGTCAGGGTGCTTCTGGTTATATTTTGCTACTAACGTTTAGCTTAATTCCATTGTGTTTGGAGGATATACTATAAATAATTGCAGTTAAAAACATTTGTTAGACTTTTCTATATGGCTCTGCATGCAACCAATTTAGGTGATTTTCCTTGTGAATTTGAAAAGAATGGACTCAGTTGTAGAGTTCAGAGCTCGATATATGTTAGTTGATGAAATTTGTTAATTATTTTATTCAAATCTTTTACATCTTTACTCCTTGTTGGTTTTTCTTGAAGCTGATATGAGGGATGTTTTAAAGACTCCCACAGTGATTGTAGATTTGTCTACTTCTCTTTTTAGCTTTCTCTGCTCTGTATATTTTGAACCTGTGCTGTCCGGTGCGTACAGATTTAGGATTGTGATGTCTTTCTTTTTGATTGCTCCCTTTATCATTATGAAATGGCCTCTTTACCTCTTGTCGTGTTTCTTGTTTTAAACAGGGTGTCCAATCTTTTTGGCTTCCCTGGGCCACGCTGGAAGAAGAATTGTCTTGGGCCACACATAAAATACACTAACACGAATAATAGCTGAAGAGCTAAAAAATAAAAAGCACCACAAAATTTCATAATGTTTAAAGAAAGTTTATGAATTTGTATTGGGCTACATTCAAAGCCATCCTGGGCCACATATGGCCCACAGGTCATGGGTTGGACAAGCTTGTTTTAAAATATATTTTCATGTGTTTTTAGGAGAGACTGTATTATTAAGGTATATTTTTCTTTTATTTCCATCCTTTCTTTGTTCTTTTATTTAAAGTGTGTCTGCTGTATGCAGCATCTAGTTTGCTGATTTTTAAAAATAGTCTGATAACCTTACTTGAAATATTTAGTCTGTTTACATTTTACATTTGACTATGGTATAATTAGGTTAATACTTACTGTATCACTTTGTTGTTCTATTTGGCCATCTTTTAATGTTGTTTCCCCCTCCTCTATTGTCTTATTTTGGATTAGTCAAATATATTTCCTTCTATTAATTTGTTAGTTTTACTTGCTTTTTATATTCTTTTAGTGATTACCCTAAGGATTATAAAATATCGATACTTGACTTATTACAATCTAATACAAAGTATTGCTTTAACTATATCTCCAATGCTGCAGAAACTGTTTTAACTACATTTATAGTGTCTCACTTTTTCTGTTATTGCTGTTATGCATTTTAATTCTATAAATATTTTAAACTGTTTATGTCCTTACAATTTTACTTTACTTACTTTTTTACTTTATACATATTTAACTTTCTATTTTTATGTTTCGTGTGTTTCTATGCCTCTCTGGTATCATTTTCCCTCTGCCTGAAATATTCTCTTCAGTAAAAGGCATAAACCTGCTTGCAACATGATTCCTTTTTTTTTTTTTTTTTTTTTTTGCCCCAGAAGTCTTTAATTCACCTTGATTTTGAAGGGAAAATTTTGAGGACTATAGAATTCTAGGTTGGTAGGTATCTTTAAAGTGCTCAGAGAAATGTCATTCCATCGCCTTCCACATTCCATTACTTCTATTTAGAAGTCAGCCATAAGTCATGTTGTTGCTCATGTGTAGGTAAATACCTCTTTTATTCTCGGGCTATTTTTTAACATTTTCTGTCTGATATTGGTTTTCATTAGTTTGGCTATAGTATCCTGAGGTGTGTTTTTCTTCAAATTTATCCAGCTTGTGGTTTGCTAAACTTTTTGAATTAATAAGGAGAATGTCTTTCATCAATTTTGGAAAATTCCCACACATTACGTCTTCAAATATTTTTTTCCGCTCCATTATCACTCTCCTATCCTTCTGTAACTCCAATTTCACACACTAGTCTTTTGCCAGACTTTTTCCCATTATTTATCCTCATTGTGCTTCCCTTGCAATGTTTTCTATAGATTCATATTCTAGGTCAAAAATCCCGTGTTCTGCTTTTAAGTCTACTTGATGAGTTTTTAACATGATGATATGTATTTCAGTTCTGGAATATCTATCTGATTCCTTCTTAAAGATTTCAAATCTCTTGTATAATTCTCCCTGCTTGAATCTATCATTTATTGTAGCTCCTTGAACATACTAATCATATTTATTTTAATGCTTTTGTGTGCTAATTCAAATATCTGGATCCTCTGTAGTCTGATTTTTCTCTTGGTCATCACACATTCTTGTTTTTTACAGGTCAAGTAATTTTTTAAAACTGTAAATTGGTCATTATCAATAAAAGATTGGAGAGGCTTCCTATGACATATCCTGCTTTGAGTTTTTCCCTCTCTTGTATTAGCCAGATAGGGTGAAGTATTAGTCCATTTTCATGCTGCTGATAAAGACACACTGGAGACTGGGCAATTTACGAAAAAAAAAAAAAATGAGGTTCAATTGAACGTACAGTTCCACATGGCTGGGGAAACCTCACAATCGTGGTGGAAGGAAAGGAGGAGCAAGTCCCATCTTACAGGGATGGCAGCAGGCAAAGAGAGAATGAGGAAGACACAAAAGCGGAAACCCCTGCTAAAACCATCAGATCTTGTAAGACTTACTCACTACCACGAGAATAGTATAGGGAAAACTGTCCCTATGATTCAATTATCTCTCACTGGGTCCCTCCCACAACACCTGTGGATTGTGGGAACTGCAATTCAAGATGAGATCTGGGTGGTGACACAGAGCCAAACCATATCAGATGGGGACTTGCTTCATCAACTTAGTAAGGGCTTGAGAAGGGTCAGACTGGGCTGCAAGATGAACAAGACTGAGTCAGCTTCTGGCTTACCCCTGTTGCTGAGTATGGCCCGACTGGGATTTTGATTGAAAGTCTAGAGTATCTCAGCCTGAAAGGCTCCAGGAAATTCAGTTCTTCCCTTCAGTGGTTACCATCCTAACTCTCCAGCCATCCCACACCCCATCCTTTAACCCCTTGTAACTTTGAAATCTGGCAAATACCTCAAATGAGAGAATGGCTATGTATTTGATGAGAGCTTGCTTCCTTTGGTAGGTGTCTGTTTCCTGTGAGACCTAAGGATATTTCACTCTGTCCTTTACAGCATTTGTCCACAGAGGAAAAGCAGCTTCGTGTTTAAAGCCCTTCAAGTTTCCAGTTTGTCACGAAAGCTCCCTGTGATTCTGTCACCCATTTCTAATTTCTTTTCCTCCATCTTAGGCTCTCTGCAGGGGCCAAGCCTGACTCACTTAGAATCAGACAATGCCCCCAGAACAAAAAAAGGTTTTCTTTGTGAAATAATTTTTCCCTCTTTGGTATTTTAGTTTATCTAGGTTTCACTGCTTCTGCAGCTCCCTGATTCCTTTACAATTAAGACTTTTTATATTATCTGATTTTGTAATTTATCTAGATTTTCTAGTTTTACAGTGGAGATATTTCCTTACTATATCCTACATGGAAGTTCCTGAAGCCATATATTTTATCAACATGTTTTGGCATTAATTCCCGAGTTACTCTTTGTTTGGAGAAATCAATTTATTTTGGTTTAGCTTTCTTAGTGTTACATGCCAAAAATCCTTATTCTTTCATTCCATCAAATAAATTAAATTTCTAAAAGCTAATAAAACAAATGCTCACTTTGGATAAGGTTGAGACATCAATTAGCACTATTTTTTTTTTTTTTTTTTTTTGAGACAGGGTCTCATTCTGTTGCCCAGGCTGGAGTGCAGTGGTGTGATCTTGGCTCACTGCAGCCTTGAGCCTTGACCTCTCCGGGCTCACGTGATCCTCTTTCCTCAGCCTCCTGAGTAGCCGGGACTGCAGGCATGTGCCACTGTGCCTGACTAATTTTTGTATTCTTTTTGGGGATGGAGTTTTGCCATGTTGCCCAGGATGGTTTTGAACTCCTAGGCTCAGGCAATCTGCTAACCTTAGTCTCCCAAAGGGCTAGGATTACAGGTGTAAGCCACTGTGCTTGGCCTACTAACTTTGATCTAATAGATACTGTTGGTTTTTCCTGGTTAAACATAATATTTAGAGGTAAGTTTTGGTGAGGCAAAAGGAGGTTTTAAACAAAAGTTGCTCTGATTTATAAGGTCTTTTTAATTTATGTTCTTTTTGCTGTAAGTCCTTTGGGTCTTGTTCAGGATTATTATTCCTAACGATGGTTTTGTATATTAATGTCAACCTGGTTTCTATTTACCATTACATCTTTGGGGACATTTTAGCTCTCTGGAAACATCTGTGGCACTAGATTTTAAATTTCCTTGTCTGATATTAGTGTTAACAGAGTTAGACAACAAGTAGATTTCAAGCTGTATTTTTCTTGGGTCATAGAAGGATCATTCCTGGCTCTACTCTTTCCTTTCTGGAACCCCCACTGGGGTGGGATTAACATGTAGTGAACATTTAATACGGCTTTTGATGGAGAATCTAGAGGGTACAGCACTTCACTCATTTCTCACAACAACGTTATAAGTAGGAATTATCTTCTTCATTTTGTATATGTAGAAAACGAGATTCACAGTCTGTAAGAAGCTTTCACAGTTACACAGCCAGACAATTCATACAGGTGTATGCTGAATGTTGAGAAAACATAGCTGAGACTCAATGAGTCTCATAGATGAGAAACCGCTGTAAGGTACCATTAGGTCCTGACTACATTGTACATCATTTCTTCAAAATCGGATAGCTAGTAAGTGGTACGGCAGAAGTTTAGACCAGATTGCTGCTTCCACACAGAAATTTTAAAGAATGTTAAAAATGCAAGAAACTAAAGGTAGAAAAATGCTATCCTAACCATACGACTTTTAGAGAGTCAACTAAATTCGATGTCTGCTTCCTAATCTGCAAATTTTGGTTTTGTTCTTCTTAATAATCAGTGGCAAGGTGTATACACACACGGTGCCACTTAGTTGATTACTGCATACCTGTAAAGAAGGCTCTCGCTTCTGGTAACAATTCAAGTATACTGCATTTCTAGTTTCTTTGGATTTATAATTGCACGAAAAATTTCACAAAGAAATGCCAGCCATACTATGCTATATTTCATCCATACTTCATGACATTCTTTGCTGAGAAATTTCTCTATATATACAGATACTTCTACCTAGTACAGAACCCTGCCATTGTTACTTTAGCTGACCAGTAATGGATACTTTTCATTTCACACAGCATTTTAAACATTCTTGGCTTATTTTCATCCCAGAGTATGTACTTAATACTCTGTCTAGACCTCTTCCTTCTGGAAAGATTTTCTGTTTTCATAAGTCCTATCTCTTTTGTATGGGCAACTCCCTAAGCAAAATCTCTCCTTATTCCATTTCTATCCTACCAGCTTATTCTGGGACATAATCTCAACACCCACCCCCCAAAACAGGAAGGACCAATCCTCTGAAACTCATCCCCTGTTTATGTTGCTGAAATCATCATTCCTGATTTCTGGACCAGAAACCTGAATATTGCATTTCTCTAGTACATGTTCAGTATAAGCTCTCGACAAAGGTTTGTTTCTTACTTTCAGATGTTATCTAGGTTCTTCCTCTGTGGTCCATTTATGTTATGCTTGTGCAGACTCTGACCCCATCAATTAAGATAACTGCTATGGCTTCTAATGCATTTCCCCACGGCAGGCTGACTTTTCCCGAACTAACCTCACTACCTTGGCTTGGTCTTCTCTCTTCTCTTACCTGTATTTCTGCCGCAGCTGCCTGATGCCTCCCTCCTCACATCTTGCTATCATCGCATCCATTTTCTATGCTGCTATAGGATGTATCTTTCTTTTTTGTGTGTTGGGGGGAGGTATATATATTTTTTTAGTAGAGATGGTGTTTTGCCATGTTGGCCAGGCTGGTCTTGAACTCCTGGCCTCAAGCGATCTGCCCACCTCAGCCTCCCAAATTGCTGAGATTGCAGGTGTGAGCCACCGTGCCTGGCTGGGATGTATCTTTAATAAAACACAATGTTTATTCTGGGGGCAAGTGAGTGATATTGTCAAGGCCAAAGTCCTTGGCATGGCATGTGGAGTATTTCATGATTGATTTCATGATTTATTCTACAGGCATGTGAGTGCCTGCTCTAAGTCAGGCACAATGGTAGGTGCTGGGCATTGACTACAAGACCCAGTTCCAACTTTGGAACAGTCCGGTACGGTATCCACACACTTCTCTGTCCTTATCTTTGCACACAAAGAACCTGCCATGCTAGCTTCCACTAATGCTGACCAACTTCCCAACTTCTCACATATTTATTCTTCTAGAATGCCTTACCTTTAAAAAAAAAAAAAAAAAAGTTAAGTTTTATTGAGCCCTTGCTACATGCAAGGTATTGTTCCAAATGCTTTATAGGTAATGACTCCTTTAAATGTTACATTACTTTGCTAGAGCTGCCATAACAAAGTGCCACAAAGGAGTGGCTTACGCAGCAGAAATCTATCGTCTTACAGTTCTGGAGGCCTGAAGTCCAAGACTGAGGCATCCGCAGGTTTGGTTCCTGCTGAGGGATGTGAGGAAGGCTCTCCTCCCAGCCTCTCCCCCAGCTGCTGGAAGTTTGCAGGGAATCTTTGGAACTCCTGACTTGCAGAAGCATCACCCTGATCTCTGTCTTCATTTTACATGGTGTTCTCCCTGTGTGCATGCCTGTGTTCAAAGTCCCCCTCTGATGAAGACACCAATCATGTTGGATCAGGGCCCACCTTACTCCAGCATGACCTTATCTTTACTAACCACATCTGCTACAAGCCTGCTTCCAAATAAGGTACATGCTATGGAACCAGGGATTAGGACCCCAATATATCAACATTGAGAGGACACAGTTCAGTCATAACAATTGTTAAAGTAAATTAAAATGGAAATTAGGCCTGAAGAATCACTGGGCAGAAAAAGCCAGCTAGGTTTCATAAGTCACCTTAACCTTGCTTGATCTGCAAACATAAGCAAAACTGAACATGAGCGATTTCTTTTTTTTTTTCCTTTTCTTTCTTTCTTTCTTTCTTTCTTTTTTTTTTGAGACAATCTCACTCTGTCGCCCCAGCTGGAGTGCAGTGGCACAATCTCAGCTCACTGCAACCTCTGCCTCCCAGGTTCAAGAGATTCTCCTGTCTCAGCCTCCCGAGTAGCTGGGATTACAGGGGTGTGCCACCACACCCAGCTAATTTTTGTATTTTTAGTAGAGACGAGGTTTCACCATATTGGCTAGGCTGGTCTCAAACTTCTGACCTTGTGATTCACCCACCTCAGCCTCCTCAAATTCTGGGACTACAGGCATGAGCCACTGTGCCTGGCCAACATGAGCTATTTCTTATAAATGCCTGCATTAAAGAAAAATGAAATTTAAGGCTAACCAATCAGAAGCTGCCAACTAACTCTTAACACCAGGACTAGCATGCCCTACCTTTAATCAACATATCCTTCATCACACAGGTGAGATGTCCCCTCTCTCAGGCAGCTCTCCATGACTACACCCCAGGCTGGACAGGGGCTTCTCTCGGCTTAGCTCCATCAGAACAGTTAGGACACTCTACTGTGATCTTCTGTGTACTTGACTAATCTTCCAAATAACTCATGAGCCCTCTGAACACAGGGACCATGTATTATTCATCCGTGAGTCTCCAGGAGCAAGCACAAGATCTGGTCCAGCTCTCAGTTGCTGAACATTGTCTACCTGATATTTCATCATGTCAGTTTCCTCCTCAAGAAGTTACAGGGTCTTCTGGTTGCCTGTTCTATCAAATGAATCATCTGGCTTTGAAGATGGCTTTTCCACATACATCCAAATAGATTCCTACATATGCACTTATAGCGGATATAACAGTTATTTTTTCCTTCTCTTACCTCCATGCTGTGCTGCCTTCTAGTTTTGATTCCTCTGTCTTAGATTCCTGGGTAATGACACTCATCCAAATCCTACCCGTTTTTCAAGGCTAAGCTCAAGGCTTGCCTTTATTGTGAAGCACTCTCTACCTATTGTATGCCGCATGGATTGCTCAGTTCTTAGACTTGTCTCCTAATGGTTTGTGTCAGTAGCCGGTATATGAGGACCAGGACTGAGAACTCTTAGTTCACCCTTGTTGAGTATAACAATGGGCACCTATAAATATTCATCTTGATATGGAAGGACTCAAAACTGAGTCTTTAGCCATAAACTGCCGGCTTTTAGGAATAATAGGGAGAATAAAACTTCATGTGTGATTGACACAATACATATTGTAGCTTAACATGTCCCCAGACCAACTGAAATGCCCTCATCTCAGTTAATGGCAAATCCTGTCAGCTCTGCATTCAAAATATATAGGACCTCTCTTTTTACCATCCCCTCCTAGTCTCTGGTCCAGGCCACCATCTTGCCTAGATTACGATGCAGTCTCCTAAGAGGTTACCCTCCTTCTGCCCTTGTGCCCAGCAATCTGATCTCAAAAGAGCAGAGAACAATCATAGCACTTTGAACTTTGCCTTCTTTCTGCACATCAGCTCCATGAGGACAGCTATTGTTTTGTTTACTGCTGCGCCCCCAGCAACTAATCAGGGGCTGGCCTACAGATAGTGCATTATCATCTTTTGAACGAACAGCAATTGCTTTGTGGTTGTGCAGCCACTAACTGATTGTACCTGCTGCCTTTCCTTGGCAGCGCATCATAATAGGATAAAAGCCACGGGAATAATTCAATTGTCAGGGTCAGCGATGTCCTCTGGGACTTTCTTTCAACTTGCATTAAGTCCAAGAGCCTCTTTGCAAATGAGAGCATGACACTAACATGAAGCACATCAGCGTGGCTTTCTAACCTCCACGCCTGCCCAAGATGGGACAGGGTGAGTTCACTGCTCTGACCTCTCACCAGACATTACTTGCTTTCCAAAAAGATCCAAGGATTCTGGGATGTGGAGATATTACTGAACTCAATATGTGTATATTTAAACATTTACTTCGCTGTTCCCACACACTTATATTCTTCCCAAGAACACCCCTGGGTGTATCAGAAGAAATTTAAAAATGTAAAAGTGTATTTGTAGTAGAAAAGTATACCCTTGATGGTCTTTGTCAAGTACTCACCACTGTCAATTGCCAGGAAGAGAGCAGTGTACACGCTGTTGTCGACAAATGGGGACTCACGGTCCAGCACAGCTGTGGTGTCAACAGTCCCATTGATGGGGTTAATATTCAGCCAACCTGCTGGGTCCTTGTAAATAGAATACCTGAAAACAAATCCCAACAATGTCACACTCTGCATTCAAAGTAGATTCAAGAAACATTTACAGAGTGTAGGGCATGAGCTCCTATGCTAGGTGCTGGATTATAGGTAACAAAAACCCAAAACCATCATTTCTGTTACAGTTGCTCATTCACAAAGTCACGAGGCCACTGACTCTGGGTCTGCTTTGTGTTAAGCACTTTGCGTGTGTGCCTCCTTTATTCCTCTTGACACTCCTAGGAGGAAGATGCTGTTGCCATCTGCCCAGCTCTCACAGAGGCAAAGCAGAGTTCACAGTCCAAATCCTGAGTCCATGTCCAGTCTTGTATCTTTTACTCCTGGGATACATCTTGTCTGTGGACTAGTGGGAGAGTTGCAGTTGTGAAGGTACAAGCAGGGCACATCAATGCTTGGAGGAAGAACTCACTACCTCTGATCCAGGGCAATACTGGACACCTCACAGGGAATGCAGCATCCAGACCAAGACAGGAGGAACAGATAGGATGTCATCAGAGATGGAGAGGACGGAAAAACCAGGAAAAGAGAATATGAGTTAACAAATTGTATCAGTCCATCTTCACACTGTGATAAAGACATACTCAAGACTGGGTGATCTACAAGAGAAAGAGTTTTAATAGACTCACAGTTCCATGTGGCTGAGGAGGGCTTACAATCATGGCAGAAGGTGAAAGGCACGGCAGACAAGAGAGAATGAAACCAAGCAAAATGCATTTCCCCTTATAAAACCATCGTATCTCCTGGGACTTATTAACTATCACGAGAACAGCATGGGAAAGACCTGCCTCTACGATTCGATTACCTCCCACAGGGTCCCTCCCATAAGACATGGGAATGCAAGATGAGATTTGGGTGGGGACACAGCCAAACTATATTACAGATGGAACAGAGACATTCATTACGATGTAGGTTACATGAGGGCAAGAAATTTGTTCACTGCTGTGACACCAGCTGCTTGAACACTGCTTAGCACATATGCGACACTCAATAAATATTTGCTGGGCAAATGAATATTCAGGGACTAGAACGTAGAGTGTTGTGTTTGAAACAGCTTCTTTAAGGGAACTAAAAGTTAATGAGTTTTGAGAAACAGATTAGACAAGATTACAGAGAACCTGAACTACTGTTTTAAGGGGTTTGGACTTTGGATAATGGGAAACCATCCAAGATTTTAAAATGTTACTTGTTTTGAGGTTGCTTTTTTGAAGTTTAAATAATATAGAGATGCACCGAGTAAGAAATAATAGTCTTATCTATCAGGGAGACTCAAATTGGGCATGATTCAGCTTTCTTTGAATTGGGTTGCTTGGATAATATGCCACTTGGAGACCTAAGCCAGAAAGATGCTGTTGGCACTTTTCTGCCATTTCCTACTGCTCTTTGAAGTATATCCCCAGGAAGAGACATGGGAACTGATAGCTCCTTGGTTTGGTAAAGATGCATGAGGTTGATTTTCTCTGCTTTGTATGGCCAGGTTTTGGTCTAACGATGTTTAAAACCTGATTTAACCAACAGGATTGAAAATCTCCAACTGAAGGGCTTGGAGCAAATGACTGTCAAGTCTTCACAGGGAAAAAGATATCTACCTCCTAATCCTGGAACTTGGGAATGTTACCTTATAGAGCAAAGACTTTGCAGAGCTAAGGATTTTGAGATGAGATTGTTTTGCATTCTCTGGGGGTGTTTGAGGGGTGCTAAGTGCAATCACAAGTGTCCTCAGGGGGAGGCAGAGGGAGATGTGAGACACAGAAAAGAAGAAGACCACATGACTGTGGAGGCAGAGATTGGAGTGATGCGGCCACAAACCAAGGAATGCTGCAGCCACCAGAAGTGGGGAGTGGCAGGAAGGATCCTCCCCTAGACCTCTAGATGGAGCATGGCCCTACCAACACCTTGGTTTTGACTCAGTGAGACTGATTTTGGACTTCTGGCCTCCAGAACTGTGGGAGAATAAATTTCTAGCCTCCATGTCTGCAATAATTTGTTACCATGGCATTACTGATTTATTATAGTAGGTATAATATCCCTACGTACAGATGAGACACAAACCAACAGCTACTCAAGTCGTACAGTCAGGATGTGGGCCCAGGTGGTCTGACCTCGGAGCTGCGACCCTGAACCCACACTCAAAACTGCTTCCCAGCTAACTTAGTGACTCAGGGTGGGTGGTCAGCAGGTATGTTTCATCTGAAGGATCTTACTTTGAAAAAGATACTGAATTCTGAGAAAAGGTGGCCTGTGAGGATAGTTAGGTTGAATCGAAGTGTGGTAGGTGGGATTATTCAGATGTAGGTGGAAGCAAAGGGGCTGCCTCCTGTGTGGCCAAGGAGAAGAAGAACTGCCCTTGTCCATGACTTAAAGGTCATCTTGGGGGCAGCAATGGGATTGTTACCTGGGAGAGGCTGTGGTCACTGAAGAAGGGATGGTCAACTTGGGTTGTTGAGAAGGGGAGCCAGGGAATAAGAAATTGCTGGCTGACAAAGGGAATGGGCATCTATGCAGTCACCACAAGCCTCACGGCGCCCCAGGACAGACAGCAGTTCACCTACCACCCTCGCCTGGCCACCATCCAGAGCCCCTCTGAGTGCTCCTAGCGTCTCCTGGAGTCTTAGCACCAACCGCCTGGAGGTCTTTGGGCTTCCAGTCGGCATTACCAGATGCTCTGATGCAGCGCTGTTGTAAATTTAATTCACATGGAGGCACTCTGGTTTGGTATCATTCCTTTTTGTGTTGGGGTCATGTGAACTGACCCGAGAATCAAATCAAGTTTTTGCCCTGCAAAGTGGATGCACCAGACTCCCCAGCTGCAGAAGGATGGCAGGAGAGGCTCCTGCTGATGCTTCCTGGAAGACGTCTGGTCTGTTCTTTCCTAAAACAGCCTCGGGGTGCAGCCTCCATTTAATATTAATAGTAACACAGCTGCAGCAGCATGGAGCCTTACATTGCACCGGCTGGGCACCGCTCCAGGAGCCTCCAGCATCTACGTCTTTAGCCCGCACACCAGCACTGGGAGGTTGATAATATTATTCCTCCCCTTTTACAGATGAGGAACTGAGAGGCCTAGAGACATGTGAACTTTGCCGAGGTCATTGGCTAGTATGGGGCATGGTTGGGATTTGGAAGCTGGCTCTCTGGTGCCAAGGCCTGCTGTCACCCTCTGTGCTGCCTCTGCCCAGCTGTTCACATCGCCAGCATCACATGGCCATTACAGTCATGGACTTTGGAGAGAAAAGGACCTGGGTTCTAACTTTGAGCTTAGCAAGCTACTTCTCTGTGTTTCCGCTTCCTCCTCTGTGACTTGGGGACAGTCCTGGTGGTGTTGTGGGGTAGCTGTGAGGGCAAACTGAGGCTGACACAAAGGGCTTGGTCTCGTGCAGGGCGCCCGCGGGAGAGCTGTTGCAGAGTCAGACTGTGGGTATGTTAGTGGCTTACTGGGGTCATGGCCTCATGTGTCCTCCCTGGTGTGACTCACACTGTCCCCTGGAATGTTTCAGAAACATCCAACTCAGCAGAGCCTCGGGGAACAATGTTTTGAAGCTGCAACTGTGACAGGGGACAGCTGGGGAGAACGAATGAGGCGAACGCGGGCTTCCACACGCCCTTGCTGCTGCAATGATCCTTTCACTATTTTGTGAAAACAGAAGCGATGAATTACTCATGAGAATGAACTGCTTTAAAAACACCAGCCTTTCATTTAAAGAGTCATTTATGCTTCCACCTGGCAAACTTCTACTGTGTTTCAAGACCCCACTCACACGTCTCCTCTCGTTCACCCAGTATGACTTTCCCAGTAAAATTAATCACCCTCAGTAGGTCTGTACGAGGCACATGCACTGGTAAAAATGCTTTTGGGAGCCTAACACGGGCCCTGATGCTCTGCCATCTCCATCAAACTCTAAGCTCCTTGGTGTCAGGACAGGTAAAAGTTGGTCATTAGACACACAGAATGTGTCCTTGGGCCCAGCTTGGTGCTAAACCCCTTAGGAGCATTACTACATTTATTTTTGTGATTCGCGACAACCTGATGAAGTGGGTATTGTCCTTGTTTTAAAGTTGAGGTAACCAAGAATCAGAGAGGCTTAGCAACTTGTCAAAAGCGGCCCAGTTAAGAAGAGGCAGAGCTGGAATGCAGCACAGCACGCTGGATTCCAGGGGCTGCACTTCTCGGTGCACAGTGCTTTTCATGCCCAAGGCCAGGGTTGTCTGCTCTGCACCCCCAGGGCCGAGTAGAGTGCCTGGATGCAGAGGGTGCCTGGTAAAGGTTTATCATATCTTTTCTCCTTCAGTTGGAACAATCATGGGGATGGAAAAAGCAAGCAAGCAAGCAAGCAAACAAACAAACAAACAAACAAAAAAAACAGGCAACTCATCAGGTAACAAGTTTCCTGTTGATCTAGGAGTGACTGGCAGTGGTTCAACATATTTGAAATAATGAAAGTTTTAAATGAACCGCATTCTATTCCCTGATTACTCAGCTCAGTTTAGAAAATAAATAAAAACTGAATTAAATACATTTGGCTTTCATGTTTGGTGTACAAGCAATGCTCTTTGATGCTCCCTCTGTCATTCCTTTTTTGTCTCACGATGCCATGATTTTGCTGTATGATTAACATGTTTGCTTGTTGCTTTTCAAAGAAATAGTTGTATTCAATAAAATGCTTAGAGACATGAACTCGGAGGCAGTCCTCAGAAACAATACTCAGCACGGTGAGGCCTGCTTGTGCCATATTTCTAGGGAAAGCCAGGGCTTGGATGATTTTACAGGACAGTGTCTCACTCTTTTCCTTCCTTAAAAAAATAATCAAGTATCTAGAGCTGTGCTATTTAACTGAGTTTTCACAGGACCCTTTCTGCTCCCCTCTGTTTGCTTATTTTATTCTATTTTTTGAGATGGTGTCTTGCTCTGTCACCCAGGCTGGAGTACAGTGGCAGTGATCTCGACCCACTGCAACCTCTGCCTCCTGGGTTCAAGCAATTTTCCTGCCTCAGCCTCCCAAATATCTGGGATTACAGGCACCTGCCGCCATGCCCGGCTAAATTTTGTACTTTTAGTAGAGCAGAGTTTCACCATGTTGGCCAGGCTGGTCTCGAACTCCTGACCTCAAGCAATCCACCTACTTTGGCCTCTCAAAGTGCTGGGGTTACAGGCATGAGCCACCGCACCCGGGCAGTTTGCTTATTTTATTTGGCGCCTCCTCCCATGGGAGACCTCAAGGGGGTATGCCCGCCCCACACATGCCCTGGAAGTCCAGCTTGCTGCTTCTACTCAGAACCACGCCTGCAGACAGAGGAGGACAGAGGGACACTCATTTGCTGAGCACCCATGTGATGCGAACTAAGAGCTGGGTGGAGACACTGAACGGTGGAGCCATCGTCCCCGATGTGGAGGGAGAACAGCTCAAGACCATGGAGCAGCCTGCTCACCCACTTCCTGGCTTCTGTGCACTTCTGTCCAATCAGCCTTTTTGACCAATTGGCCAGGCACGCTATGTAAATTTCTGACATTTTCAAAACTGCCTTTTTAATAAACCTTTCAATGTAAAATACCAATGTGCAAGATGTTTTCAATGCTTCTAGGCCTAAAAAATGCATACGCCTTATTAAATTGGAATTTCCGGGCAATTTATCTGTAATGTGAACTTTGCTTGTTACAGGACAAAAAATCAAATTAAAAACTGAGCTCATTTCAGCCTGTAATGTAGCTTCACAGAAGCTGCCCTGAGTGCTTGCCAAGCCTCAGCCTCTTCTGGGTGTCAGTGTTGGGAGATGCAGGACAAACTGATTAGCAGAATCCGAGTTGCAGGCAGTACGGTGGGGGTGACTGGGGCCTGCGCCACCCCGGGAGGTGGGCTCACTCTCAGCAGGGCCCCCTCGGAGCAGGGAAGAAAGCTTCCAGGCAAGTGGCCAGGGTCAGCTGTTGACCTGGAAGGACTTCCGGAGCTGAGGGCTGCCAGCCTCTGCCCTCAGGGGGCTCAAGTATTGGTGGGAAGGAGAAAGAGATCGAAGGTTTGACAAGTCGCTTCTGCAGGCTTCTTGGGGTCACTCGATTTCTGTGAGGTAGGGCAGCAGTCCCCAACCTCTTTGGCATGACGCACTGGTTTTGTGGAAGGCAATTTTTCCATGAACAGTTCGGGGATGGCTTGGAGATGAAACTGTTCCTCCTCAGTTCAGGCATTAGACTCTCGTAAGTAGTGCATAGCCTAGATCCCTTGCGTGTGCAGTACACAAGAGGGTCTGTGCTCCTAGGAGAATCTGATGTTGTGACCCAGGGGTTGGAGAACATCCGTGGCCCAGGGGTTGGGGACCCCTGATATAGGGGACCCACGTTTGCACGGCATAGGTGCCAATATTACACGACTTAGCATAGTTTTCCTTTCAACTTACAGTTAAAAATGTCACAAAGTAATATTGGGCAATTAGTGCACAATGGTCAAATGGATCGATGCAATATAACAGAGCACTAGACATGGCACAGATTATATACACATAAAACTTATATAGAGAGAGTTTATAGATATAGTAATAGATGGAACTATCTCTATATATGATATATATATGCATGCTGTATATATAGTTCCACCTATTATATACATAATATATACCTTATACTTTATAATATACTTTATATATAAAGTATATATACTTTATGCTAATATAACATTTATATAAAAGTATATATTACTTTATATAATATTACCTTTTAGTATATAAAAATTATATAAAAGTTTATATAATATAACCCATATATTAAAATATACTTTATAATATAATACATATGTAACTATATACATTATATATATATATAAAGTAGGATGGGAAAGACTATGAGAAACATAGAAAATAAAAACTACGAAAGGAGAGGAAATACGGAGTATTTTTATATTCCTACTGAAGGATACAAACAACCCTGTAAAACTGTAGGAAAGAAGGGAAACAGTAGGGGAATACTTCACACCCTACTTAATTCCAGTCCACTGGTTCCTGTATTTATTATTAAAAGCAGAACCAGAAAGACACAGAACTCCCAACTGAAGGAAATACACTATCTTAAAATAGCTCATGTAGCTATGGCTCTGAGTATAAAGTAAAGGGGATATTTCAAATCTTCTGACAAAATGTACAGATAAAATTGAAGGGCCAGTGAATTCCAGAATCCTAGATTAGTTAGATAGCCACAGCCCATCACAGTCCAGGGTACTGTTTTCTTCCTCTCCCAGGAAACCAGAGCCAAAGAAAGCAGTCTCAGTAAACAGAAAGGACTGCCATGGACTCTAGGGCCCTAGAGGATCCATCTGGACCTGCCTGACTTTCTACCCACATTTTCTATCTCTTTCCTCAGCCTCCTCAAGTTATAGACTCACTGGCCTTTCTTTTATTCCTTGAAATTAGCAAATTTCCCAGGGATGGGGATGCCACAACCAGCAGATGTGGACAAGAAGAGCTGCGCAGTGAGTGGTCTGGGCAGGGCCTCTTGGGGTTGGGAGGATGTGGTACTTCCTGCCTTGCCTATCCTGGAGCTATGACCTTCTGTGACTCCGTAACAGCTGAGAACTGGGCAGGAGCTCTTGACACCTCCGGCTCCTTCCCTGGATCCCCTTCCCAGGCATCCCAGAGCCCCTGGTGAAATCCTGTGGACGTCTGCTTGAGGCTCTAGCACATGACAATTCTGACTGGCATATGGCAGCTGGCATTTTCCGATGGCACATGGACCAAAACTTTGCTTTTTACAGACATTCGGACCCCTACCATGATGACAAGTAATATATATATCATACCCAAGAGAATCATCACCCTCCACACATGCAGTGGACCGAGGTAGCTGTGGTGTGGGTCCACTTTCTTTGGATCATTGTAGGAGGTAGGTGGTAAGACCACTAGGGATCATCTTTTGTGTAGACCACTGCAATGCACCTGTTTCTTTGCTTGTCTTCTGCTTGCTACAATCTATTCTCCAAAGAGCAGCCAGGGTTATATCACAGCATGTGAATCCCTGGCTTGAAACCCTCCAGTGACTTCCCATGGGGTATAGAATAAGATCCAAACTCATAACTATGGTCTCTAAGGTCCTAGAGGATCCATCTGGACCTGCCTGACTTTCTACCTGCGTTTTCTACCTCTTTCCTCAGCCTCCCTAAGTTACAGACTCACTGGCCTTCCTTTCATTCCTTGAAATTAGCAAATTATTTCTGGTCTCAACACCTTTCTACTTGCCTCATGGGATAAGTCATAGATTTTCTTATGTGTGTCTTATGCTTTGTAGGATCTCACTTCCAACACTGAGGCCTCTGTATTCCCTAGAGAAGTCACTCTGGATGGTCTGTCTAAAGTCCGCCTCCTTCGCTGGCCAACTCTACAACTTAGAGTGTGAGCTCCTAGGGTCAGTGACCTCATCTATCCTACTCAACCCTTCATACCTAGAATCTGGAAGAGTGGCCAGCACACACTGAATAGGTAGGTACTCAGTTGCTGAATGCATGCATGAGGGAACGAATGAGAGTACAAACCTTCTTTAACATGCATTGGTTGACCCATGTGCTAGGTGACCCAGAATTCTAAAGGGACTTCATCCTCAAGTGCTCATTCATCCCTCCCCCACAGGCAGATCTCTCAAAAGAGCCACTGGACCATCTGTCTCTCTTGCCCCAGCGAAACTCCCATTTCTTTGCTGCTCCAGACATTCATATCCCTTTAGTTGCCTTGGATCTGATATATGCTGTCAACAGGTGTTTAGTTAGGTGGGTTTGTGTGCTGGGGTTTCCGAAGACCACTGCCAGCTTCAGTGATTTGCCAGGAAGGCCCACAGAACGTAGCATATTGTCACATTCAATGACTAAAACTTATCACAGTGAAAATATGCAGGGAAAACAGCTCAGAAAAAAGGTACATGGGGGTAACATCCCTGGGAAACCAGGTACCAGCTTGCAGGGGTCCGCTCCCAGTGGGATCACACAGGATGTGCTTAATTTCAGCAGCAAGTTGTGACAACATACATGAAATGTTCTCCATCAGGGAAGCTCACCAAAGATTCAACGCCCAGGACTTTTTATCAGGGGCTGGTCACATAGGCACCCTCCACCTGGCATTAGCAAAATTCTTGACTCCCAGAGGGAAAGCAGAATTCAGCATAAACCATATTTGTTTGCACAAGCAGTTCAGGTGCAGTGAGCCACTCTTCTCAGTTAAGAGAGTGGGAACCCTCCTCACATCCATAATTCTGCACACCAGCTGAGGCCAACTTTGCAGGCAGGCCTTTCTAGGGACAGCGGTCTCAGGCCTGCTGTGTGAGCTCTTTTTTGCGTAGTCCATGATCAGGACAAGGAAATGGTGAATAAGAACAAATTCTACTTATCTTTAGAAATCACTACATTCCTGTTTCTCTTAAACCATGCCCTGCTTTTTTTTTGAGACTGAGTCTCACTTTGTTGCCCAGGCTGGAGTGCAGTGGCGCAATCTCAGCTCACCGCAACCTCCGCCTCCTGGGTTCAAGCGATTCTCCTGCCTCAGCCTCCCAAGTAGCTGGGACTACAGGTACATGCCACCATGCCTGGCTAATTTTTGTATGTTTAGTAGAGATGGGGTTTCACTATGTTGGCCAGGCTGGTCTCAAACTCTTGACCTTGTGGTCCACCTGCCTTGGCCTCCCAAAGTGTTGGGATTACAGGCCTGAGCCACCACGCCTGGCCCTAAACCCTTTTAATTCTAGAGACTACATATTGAAACCCCCAAAGAAGCTAGAATCACAAGAAAACATACTCTTGTAGGCACAGTGGTAGCTGGTGGCTTCAACTCCACTTGCATTTACCCAAGGAAACACTGATTTGGTCCTCTGTGTAATTGCAGAAAATTCAGACAATACGAAAAAAAGGAAAAAATAAAAATCACCCTAATCCACTTCCAGAGATAAGCACTATTAATATTTTTGTCTAGAGGCTTCCAGCCTATGTGTCGATGTATACATACACACACACACACAATTTTTAATGTGACGTACTATTCACTTGCTCATTTGGAATCAATATTTGCTGGGTGTCTGTTACCTGCCAGGCCCCGAACTTGGTGTTGGGAAGACAGCAGTGTATTCCTCCCAGGTTTTGGAACTTACACTCCAGCAGGGAGACAGGATATAAATTAGTAATTACACAAATGGTTATTTAATTACCCTCGTGACAAGGGCCATGCCAGCAGGCTCCCTCACATCGTAAATCATGCGTTGTGAGTGTTTTCCTATTTTTCAGCATTTACTTTCTGCTGTTGTATCTATAACTGGAAGCACACATTCATCGATCACTGAGGAGGTGGTGTACGATGTATGCATTTGTATACATTACTGTCTGCCATTGCCTCATCAACTTGGGAGGTCGATATTACCACCCTCATTTTACAGACGAGAAAACAAAGGCTCAGAGTGGTCTAGGAGCTTGCCCGAGTCATGCAGCTTTCAAGCAGCAGAAGTGTGGTTCCAACGTGGATCTCTGCCTCCCAAGCATGGTTTGATTTTTGTTTGCCCTGTGAATAGCCCACGAGAGTTGGGCATTTATCTGTGCCACTGGTTCTCCAGTTTGGGAGTGTACCAGAACAATCAGGGCTGTTGATGATATGATGGGACCTTTCCATTTTTAACATGTTTTCCAGGTGGCTCTGATTCACCGAAGTTTGAGAACCACCATTCTGAGAATAATGATTTAAACTCTGAGCTGGAACCCAGGTCTATGTCCCACAGCTGGGCTTTCCTTAATGGGGAATAACTCAGGAACACAGGACTGGAATTTACAAGATGGTAATATTTCCTAAAAAAAAAAAACGCTATTAAATCGATATAAAACTTTCTTAAAACTCTATTTCTGTTTATAAAAATCATACACATTTGAGAAAGGTTTAAAATTATACAGCACATGTGTGTGAATTTAATATCTTCATCACTATCATCACTAGCAATGGTGAAACAATATTGGCTTAAACTGTTATTTTATTGGAAGGCTCTTAGTAACTTCGAAGTCAAACTTCGAGACTTACCACTGAGATAAACTACTCAGTTGTGATGTAGGTATCAAGGAACTCGTGTCTAACAGTGCCTAGTAATAACTGAAGTCTGAGAATGATTTAGTCTAGGAAATAGGTGCTCTTTGCCATGTAGTCACTTTCAATAGTGGGCAGGAAAGGGGTGGGGCCACAGCTAGGTGCCACTGATGGTGGGCGTGCTCAGCGTGAATTACGGGCATGCCTGCAGACAAACGCCTGAGAACCACCGTTCTGAGCTGCCACCCTTTCCTGTGGACTCTCTGACCTCTTCCTCTGTGTGTGAGCCCCACGTGCACCGAGCCTTCCCTGGTAAACAATGGAACTGACATTTCCTGGGCACCGGCTACTTGCCAGGGACTGCACACATCTTCTCTAAAAACCTTCTCACCACCTGTTCCAGGCAGGCAAGTCTGCTCCTAGTTTCTCCTGGCAAAGGTCATACCTGGTGTCTTGTTCAAGGCCATTAATTCTTTGTTAGGTTTTACCAAAGATCTCCCAACTGCTGCAATAGGACCTTTTTGTACCTGCAATAGGATTTTGCTGCAGCCAGACTCTTCCTAGTCAGGGCTTGCTAGTCCATTTTGCAGATTTATTTCTAGGGGTGATTGACATAGTTTCACCTATGCCCTCACTGCCACTGCTCCCCACCCCATTTTTGAAACCTAAGTGAATGCAGCAGTTATTAGAGCAGGGAAACAATGTCTTCACAGCTTTGTAAGTGTCTTTGCAAAGACATTTATATCCCATATAAAGGGACATTTGACACTTCATAAGGATCATTTCATTGTTGCTTTTGACCAAATTGATTGCAAAGCAGTACCGAGAAATACAAAGAGATTCAGGGTATAAAGCCACATATTTAACAATGTCATACACATTAAGTAAATTAGGAAATAAAAAATTAAATAGTAATTAAACATTGAGAGACTAGGACCTTAACATATTTAGTTACCATATCAACAGGCTGTGACTTCAGAAGCTATCTGATTTCTGAAATCCAGAAACACACTTATCAATCCTAGATGAAAACAGGGATTGAACACTCTTAGTATGGGTCAAAGTGTTATACAGTTGCTTAAAGTGCAACCACAACAGGAATTGAACACTCTTAGTGTGGGTGAAAGCATTACACAGATGCTTTAAGGTGCAACCACAAGAGAGCTTTCATGATTAATGATCATTATCATTATTAATGACCGATCAAGCCTGATCCTATATGTAGTCTAGGTCTAGGGTTAAATTTGCTACATCCATGTGTCCAGATTGGGTGATTTTTTCTAAGCAGTAGAAACTGGGCTCGGAAAAGAACAGGATGACTTGGAGTTTGGTACCAGTTAGTAGCAATGTAAGCTTTCCTTGGTGTGAGGCTTTCCATCCATTCATTCACACTCTCTTTGTTCAGTGTGTTTTATCTTTTTCCCCTCATTCCGAGGCCTGAGAATACAAATATGAACAAGACCCACAAGGACTGCTCATCACCCCAGTATTCCATTTACAACGTCAGGAACGAACTCCCGACCGGGCCTCTAATTTTCTCTTGCAGTCAAATATCCCTGCTTACACCTGGTATTTACCTGGTCAGCAGACCTCGTGAGTCATCTCCCATTGACAAAACCACCCCAAAGATGCACCAGTCCAGCACAAAGTATCACTGTCAATCTCACAAAAGTTGCAGGGTTCCAGGAGGATGCTCAGAGTATACGAATTATGCTAAGTGAAATAAGCCAAGCCCAGAAGAACACATACTTTATTATTTCATGTATCTGTGGAATCTAAAGGAGTCAAATTCATGGCAGCAGGGAGAGGGCTGAGGAAGGGGGAGATGTTGATCAAAGTTTCTATGTATACAAAGACCAAATAATCACATCATACCTCATAAATATATACAATTATTATGTGCCAATTACAAGTAAAGCAATAAAAGAAGAAAAAAAGGAATCATAAGTAAATCCATGACAAGTGAAAACGCAACGGAGAGAAGGGAATCAATGATTGAAGGAGAGAAAGGAGAGTGGATTTATAGCTGCTTCGAAAGACTGATTTGACTGGCAAAGGACCGGGGAGAGGTCCTTTGGGAAAGGAACAAAGCCCGTGAGTGGTTAGGAAAGATAACCTCTTTACAAATGTGTGGCATAAGCCGAGCACAAGGTGAAGTATGGCATGGAGTGTCATGGGATGCTGTAAAAATTATGTCACAAGCAAAGCAATTCTTGGTTCATCTGTGTTCACTCTGAGACTAGCCTATTATTGGGGTTGAACTTATAAAAAAACTTCTGTTCATCATTTTTTTCTCCAAAATAAAGTGATCAAATTGTCCCACAGAACTGATGCTTATTATTATTTTTTTTGAATAACCACAGAAATTGACCTTTCCAGTCTTAAAACTTGAGAAAGTTACAACAGTCTTATCTGAGTTCCTTTCTCAAGAAGCCAACCATCAGGTCTCCCAGATAAAATCAAGGAGCTGAAACTCACCAGACCACTGCCTCTGGACAATGAGGAGCCAGACCCCTCATCCATCAGGATTGCCTAAGGACCATCTGCTTCCTACTGGCCAACTTCTCTTCCTTGCCTCTCTTTAATCCCTGTTTTCCCATGCATGGTTACGTTTCCTCTCTGGTGCATTAACCCCTCATTTCAGAGATGGATATGAGACTCCCATTTCCTTGGCTACAGCAGCACCCGATTAAAGACTTCTTCCCTGGCTTTTGTCTTGTTGTCTCAGTGATTGACTTTCTGTGTGGTGAACAGTAGGACTCAGACCAAACCCCTGGTGCTTCGGTAACAATTATATCTTAACCAAACATATCTATTTTCTTTCAGTTTTGAGTCACACTTTGGTCCTCAGTTTAAATTGATTCATGGTAAGCTGCATTTTTGTGCTTCCAGTCTTCTTTTGGTAAGGGCTGTTGGTGGTCCCTGTTCTTCAGTTCATGATTTAGAGTACATGGATGGTCACGGGAGGGGAGGCAGGGCTTTGGGGTTTATCTGGTGACTAAACACTAATAACACTTTATTATAAGAGTAAAAAGCAGAATAAAATATTCTGATGCTCTGCTTCAGAGTTTCTGATAAGGCCCTCCACAGTGCACAACCTGGAACAGGGGCTCTCTGCCTAGGTCTCGGGATGCACTGCTTGCAGGGCACGTTCCACTTTTGCTCACTTATGCCAAGGCATAGTGGTGTCTGGACAGGTGCTCCGTTTCCCAGGGTGGTTTATCTCAAACAAACATGCTCACTGGGAGAGCAAATCGGGATGTCAGAAGACTAGAATGAGAAAGTTAATCACCCCTCTGCCTTTGTTCTCAGAGTTTATTTTTATTGGGTGATTAATCGACACATCTTGGCCTTTGCTCTGGCACCTGGGTCTCTGAGTCCAGCTCAGACCAAGCTGAGCAGGAATATTGGCGCTTTCAAGAAGTCAATAAATGAAGCCAGCTGCCGCCGGGACCACAGTGAGATAGATGGCTGAGTCTTGCATTATGCCTTGAAGGTCAGTGAATGTGGTCTGGCCAGCTGCCAAGCAAAGAGATTCTTAGAGGCAGCTATGCTTAGCTTAGGTGATGACTGGACCTCCCTCTCCAGTGGCATCCTAGTAGAGAGCCATCCACAGAAACTGCATTCCTGATGGAGGCCAGGCTACTGGGAGAGCTGCAGGGTCCCTGGGAGACAGAAGTATCTGGGTTTCACATGGAGAGAGCTCACCCAGGAGCACAAGTCCAGTGTGCTCTCACGGATCACCATCTGGAGGCACCATCGCCAAAACAGGTGACGCTGCTGGCTCTTCTGTGAAGGAGCTGGAGGGTTATTTCCACCACCGAGTGCTCAGAACCACACATTCCCAGCCCTGTGTACTGATTTCCAGTGTTCATTCAATACATATGTCTGACCACCTTCTATCTTCCCAGTACTCTTTTAGGGACTGGAGAGTTTGCAGGGATCAAGGTGGGGAGCCTCCTGCCCTCGTGATGCGTATCTTCACCAAGGCCATTTACCATCTGTTGTTGTAACTTTCACACAAGATAGTGAGCTCCCAGGGATGGACTTTGTCTTTCTCTCTTCATGTAGGCAGTGACTGGCCACATGTCTGGCCACACAGGTCGTGGTTAAAGATGGGTGAGTGAATGGGCAGAAAAGTCAACGTGTCAGAAGCAGGTGGAAGAGCAGCCTGGAATTCCAAGGAGGATTTCAAGGCTATGTGATGACAAGCACGACTGAATCCCTGCAGGAAGCAGCTGGGTTTGGTGCCCCTGGTATGGTCAGCGGTGTCAAGCACCGAGATCAGCAAGGAGGATGAGATGCATCCTGGGCCTGCAAGCATCCCGCTGTACAAGGATGCCAGCTGTCTCTACACATAGCAACGTCAGTTGCCAGGAGGAATGTGGCTCAGCTGTGCTATCATCTTTCTGGATGTAGGAGGTTCTACATTAGCACTAGCGTAGAAACAGAATCTTACTGCAGTTTCTGAGTCCTCTATTCTGTTGCTCACAGAACAGGAGAGTGAGATTTAAAAAATGTACATCAGGTCCCCTTCAGGCTTCAAACCCTTTGGGGCTTCAGGGGCTGATCCCTGCTCACCTACCACCATCAACTCACCCTGTTCCCCAGTCCGGAGCTAGTCAGGCTATACTGTCCTCCCAGCCTTTGCACTAGCTGCTGGTTTCTCCCCTCACCTCTCCCCTTGGCTGGTTCATTATCATTCTTCAGCATGTCATCTCCCTCCTAACCAGCCCATCTAAGGTGGCCTTCTCCAGTTACTCTCCATCCCATTATGCTATTGACTCTCCCATGGGCTAGAGCTGTAAGCTATAATTACACCAGTTGTGTGAACAGACATTCATTGGCTTGTTCATTGCTGATTTTCCCACTAGAATGGAAACTCCACACTGTCTCGTTCACTGCTCTACTCAGGGCTAGTTAGGACCCGGCTCATAGTGTGAATTTCTCAATATTTTTTTGAATAAATAAATAAGCCAGGATGATTACCTTAGGTTGGATGTATGAAGAATAGCTAGCCTGTCCAAAACATTTACTTTCAGCCTTGTTATTTAATCTGAAAAGCAATATTCACAACTGGCATTTATCGACTACCTGCTACCTGTCATGCATCATTTAAATCTTTCACAAACATTTGAGCCAGTTTATGTACTAGAATTTTGCTCATTTTACATTTTCCTGTCTGAAGTCTAGAAAAAGAAAATGGGTACTTTCTGAATAAATCAACCTCTTCTAAACTGACTTTCCAGAAGATGAGAAAAGAATTCAGATAGAAAAAAACTAGGAAATAGCATTCTGGACATTGACCTTGGCAAATAATTTATGACGAAGTCCCCAAAAGCAACTGCACCAAAAACAAAAATTGGCAAAGAAACTATCAACAGAATAAACAGACAACCTATAGAATGGAAAGAAATATTCACAAACTATGCTTCCAACAAAGGTCTAATACCCAAAATCTATAAGGAACTTTAACAATCCAACAAGCAAACAACAACCCCATTAAAAAATGGTCAAATACATGAACAGACACTTTCAAAAGAACACAAACATGCAGTCAAAAAACATATGAAGAAATGCTCCATATCACTAATCCTCAGAGAAATGCAAATCAAAACCACAATGAGATACCATCTCACACCAGTCAGAATAGCTATTATTAAAAAGTCAAAAAATAACAGATGCTGGCCAGGTTACAGAGAAAAGAGAACTCTTATACAATGTTGGTGGAAATGTAAATTAGTTCAGCCCCTATCCAAAGCAGTTTGGAGATTTCTCAAAGAACTTAGAACAGAACTACCATTTGACTCAGCAATACTATTACTGGGTGTTTATCCAAAAGAAGATAAATTGTTTTGCCAAAACACATGCACTTGTATGTTTATCACAGCACAATGCATGATAGCAAACACAGGGAACCAATCCAGGTACCCATCAATGGTGAACTGGATAAAGAAAATGCAGTACATGTATACCATGGAATACTATGCAGCCGTGAAAAAGGATGAAATGGTGTTCTTTGCAGAAACATGGATGCAGCTGGAGGCCATTATCCTAAGGGAATTAGCACAGGAACAGAAAACCAAATACTGCATGTTCTCAGTTCTAAGTGGGAGCTAAACATTGAGTACACACAGACACAAAGATGGGAGCAATGGACATTGGCGACTACTAGAAGGTGGAGCATGGAAGGGGTGTAAGGGTTGAAAACTATCGGGTACTATGCACATTGTCTGGGTGATGCGATCACTCAT
Source organism: Rhinopithecus bieti (assembly GCF_001698545.2). NCBI lineage: Eukaryota > Metazoa > Chordata > Mammalia > Primates > Cercopithecidae > Rhinopithecus > Rhinopithecus bieti. The sequence goes on from NW_016803937.1 coordinate 5,757,251, forward strand.
ACCCCAAACTTCATCAACATGCAATATATCCAGGTAATAAACCCACCTGCGGACCCCCTGAATCTAAAAAAAAAAAGCCAAAAAAAACCAAAACATAAAACAAAACAAAACAAACAAACAAACAAAAAAAACCCCAGGTGATTCTTTGTATCCGGTTTGATTGTTTGAATTTTTTAAAAGAATATCACCATATATTTTAGTGTCTTGAACTTTTCATTGAATTGTGATTTTAAAAAGTCACAGTTTAGCCCAGAAGGAGGTATCTCGAAGTTTGTCAGTTCCTAAAACAACATTCTAGAGGGAAATAAATGAAAATCTCTTGAAACTGTACATACTCTTTGATTCAGAAATTCTTCCTCTAGTAATTTAGCTTAAAGAAATAGCTAAAGGGAGCACATTCCAAAATTGGGGAATGCTGGGTTAATAAAGTCAAATGAGGTCCCCTTCTGCGCAAGAATTCTCAGAGCCTTTAATACTCAGATTTTCACTCTGAAGATCTGAGAGAGGGCCTTAGAATAAAGCATAACTCAAACTTATTTGGCAGAAATATTTAGCAACAATTATATTTTCTACATCAATGTTCACTATTGAAAAATAAAAAAGCCATCAGGTAACTGTTGATTAAAAGTGATAATGGAATGCTACGTAGACATTAAAAGCCATGATGAACACAACATGACAAGATGACAACATATATGAAGTAAATATAGTATGTAGGTATGCGTGTAGCACCGTGAGGGTCCACATGCAAACATGTGGCAGACTCGCTGGCCCCCTCTCACAAACACAGTAATGACTTGGCAAAGGCCAGGTCAGCTTCAAAACCCCTCTTTGTATCAAGCCCTGTGTGCCAAACCCTTCTTATTCACAGGGCTTGACATAAATCCCAAATCTATTTGCTGCTGCTGGCTGAGAAAATACCTTGGAAGGGAATGCTAGTGGCAGTTGCAGTAATAATTATGACCATCATGATGATAATAATAGAGTCACAGATAATATTTATTGAGCACTTGCTTTGTGCCAGGGACTTTCCAAGCACTTTACATGGGTCACCTTATTTAAGTCTCACAATAACTTCATGTGGATATTACCGACCCATTATACAGATGAGGATACAGAGGTGGCCAGGGACTAAAGACCCATTATACAGATGAGGAAACAGAGGTGGCGAGGGACTAACGACCCATTATACAGATGAGGAAACAGAGGTGGCGAGGGACTAATGACTCATTATACAGATGAGGAAACAGAGGTGGTGAGGGACTAAATCACTGGCTCCAGGACACACAGCTAGTAAGTGATGGAGTTGTCCAACCACAGGGCCCATGCTCTTAACGCTGATGCCTCGTCATCTGGCCTGGGTCTTAGGAGTAGTGGTATCTGGCTAGTGGGATTTACATCTTTCTTAGTTTTGCTTATCTCAGTTTCTAAAATTTTTACCATTAGCCTATATTTCTTTCGCAATAGGAATTTTTTTTGGCAATAAAAATACTAGTAATACAAAGATGATTTCCTTTATATCTCTACATTTCCATTTTCTCTTCTTTGTGAAACCTTATTACTATAGATGGTATATTTACTATATGTACATACACCTATGTATAATATGCATGTCTTATATGTGATACATAACAGTATATGATGTATATACACATAAATAATATATCCATTTTATACTTGTGAACTGAATGTTTGTTTCTGTTCCCCCCAAATTAGTATGTTGATACAACTCTAACCTCCAGTGTGGCTGTATTTGGAGATGGGCCTCTCCTTAGGAAGTAGTTAAGGTTACATGAGGTCATGAGGATGGAGCTCTGATCTGATAGGATGAGCATTCTTATAAAAGGAGACCCTGTTTGCTCCCTAACCCCTACCCTCCAGGTACATGCCCCAAGGAAATGAGGCTACATGAGGACACAGCAAGAAGGTGGCTGTCTGCAAGCCAGAAAGAGAGCCCTACTCAGAGACTGAACCAGCTAGAACCATGATCTTGGACTTCCAGCCTCCAGAACTATGAGGAATACATGTCTGTATTTAAGCTGCCCAGTCCACAGTATTTGGTTATGGAAGCCTGAGCTAAGACAATACTATCTAAATATTAGGTTGAACCACACAGTTGCCATTTCTCTGGTCAAAACCCATCACATCAGCAATTTCACATGACCCAACCTAATATATAAACATATATACAATAAAAACGGCATATCGTAATTGTGGGTGTTCCTTCCTGCTGGGCACGGTGCTTTGAAGGCTGAGAGACGCGCTTATTTATCTTTGCTTTCTCTTCTCCCCAGGCATCCACTGGCACTTGGAAAACACTGGTGACTGAGTGGGTAAATTACAAAGATGAACATTTTGAATTCCTGTTCCAACAGAAGCTTTAATGTAGTTCCTATCAAGCCTAATTCACTCACTAAAAAGAATTGCATTGCACATATTGGCAGGAGCTATTGAACTGTTGTTCGCCAAGACCTTTTCTCCTCGCTTCACAGGGACTCAAATTAAATGTGTCTTCATCACACACACACGCACATGCACACGCACACATACACACGCACACACACACACACGCACACACACACACACACGCACACACATAGCCAGTGCCATTCAACCCTTAGCGAATCACATCACTTACGGCTCACAGGCTTGTGGGGTCAGCCCGTGAGAGCAGGTGCCTTCTCTCCAGGGCCCTGTGTGCACATCAAGGACTTAAAACCTGTGGTCAAGGATAGACTCTGAGGCAGAGACATGGTGTGTGGCTCCGAGGCTTGCCTGCGGTGCCATTCCCTGTTTCCAGGCACAGTGCCCACTGCTGCCCACATCTGAGTATGTGCTGCTGCATAACGGACTCCTCAGAGGAGCTATGGCTCTTTGTATAGTCACAGTTTTCAAAAGCTTTTGCCTCACAAAAGAAAAGGCAAAGTGCCTTCCCTCAGGCAGTTTTCAATTCTTCCCTCCAAATGCATCAGTCAAACCTGATACTTAAACCCGTAAATCCCAAAAGCTCCTATGAGAAGTGAGCCCATTAGCAGCGGGTGGGAATGGCTGCCCTCTCCACCAACCAGCCTGTTCACTCCCTGGGCCACCCTGCTCTGACTGGTGAGCAAAGTTGTCAGCCGGTCCCATCAAGGGATTTGTCATTCCCAAACTTGTTTGGTCCACAGTCTTCCTGTCCCGAACACACAGGCCTTTCCTGGAGAGCTAACCTAGGACTTTTTTGGCCTTTGAACACAATTTTATCTTTCAGGGCTTCTGATGTTGATGTACTAACATTCTCAGCTTATAAAATCTCCAATGTTGATATTTTATTTAGTAAAATTGAATATTTTTCTTTCTCAACGCGGGAAGGTTGGAAGATTCTCCTTTGAGAACCCACTGCCACAGTGGCGATCTCTGGAACAGGTGGATAGGTGTGCACTAAATAAAGCAAGCAGAAGGAAATGTGGTGGGAGAATCTCGGTGATGGGGCAAAGGATGCTTGCTATAAAATTCTTTCAATGTTTCCACATGTTTGAAAACTTTTATAAAATTGAGAAAAGAAAATAAAATGATGAAAGTGTCTTTTCTCTAAACACTCAGCCGCGTCCCTTCCCACGGAGATGTCTTTCTGCTACGAAACCTTTAAGGATATCCCATGCTAGATGATTTCATTCCAATGAAATGTCCATACTAGGCAGACCCACAGAGACAGAAAGCTGCTAGAGCAGTGGGGAGGAGACATGTAATGTTTAAGGGGGACGGGCCTTCTCTTCAGGGTGTTGAGAACGTTCTAAATGATGGCAGTGATGGTTGCACAACTCTGTGACTACACTAAAAACTATTGAATAGTATATTTTAAATGGGTGAATTGTACAGTACGTGAATTATATCTCATAAATCAATACAGTTGTTATACATGAGAAAGCTAACTTCAAGGAAGGGAGTTCTCCATGACTTCCAGGGCTGCTAAAACAAAACAAGGCACAAACCAAACACCCCTCCCTTGATAGTCTTCAGAATACTCTTGACTTAGAGAGGGCCAAAAAAGGACAGTGATTTTTTTTTAGTTATTTATTTATTTATTTTTTTGAGACAGAGTCTCACTCTGTCACCCAGGCTGGAGTGCAGGGGCGCAATCTCCGCTCACTGCAAGCTCCGCTTCCCGGGTTCACGCCTTTCCCCTGCCTCCGTCTCCCGAGTAGCTGGGACTACAGGTGCCCGCCACCACGCTTGGCTAATTTTTTGTATTTTTAGTAGAGACGGGGTTTCACCGTGTTAGCCAGGACGGTCTCGATCTCCTGACCTCGTGATCCGCCCTCCTCGGCCTCCCAAAGTGCTGGGATGACAGGCGTGAGCCACCGCGCCCGGCCCACAGTGATGTTTTGATTTTTCTTCCATTTTTGCCCGTTTGGCAAATGCTGAACAAACAAAAGACCTCCAGAGTCTCCCCTGCAGGGCCTGCCTTCTTAGCTGCAATGGCTGCGGCAGAAGGGGCCAAGATAGCGATGTGCCTGGAGAACGAACAAGTGAATGAATAAATGAATGAATGAATGGACGCTACCTAGGGTTCTTGTTTCTCCAAAATCCGAACAGATGCCCTGGTCTTATCACAAACTTGGCCTGTGACCTGCAGCACATGACTGTCACTCTTGGGCCTCAGTTTCCCCATCTATAAAACAAAGGTCATGTGAAATGATGATCTCTAAGGTCCCTTCTACCTGATACATTATGACAATCTTTCCCAAAGCAATTGTTATTCATGGCTGAGGAAAAAAGTTATAAAATCATCCCTGTGGGAGGATTCAAACCAAGATCCGGTTTTCTCTACATGACAATGCAACACTTCACAATGTTGTGTGAGTGGGGAAAGTGAAAAGACAGTCATTAAAAAACTGAGAAAAACAAACAGTCAGGAAAGAAGGCCTACATAAATTGCTCATTCTGACTTCAAAGGGAATTATTTTTTTAAAGTAAGATCATGAGAATTAGATTTATGTCCTCAGAGCCAATGCAAATGCAGGATTTGTACAATATCCATTTATCAGTTCCAAAGGAGCTGATTTATGGCTCAACTCTTCTACTTTGTATTCTGTCTGGCTCAGAAAGTTAACTGACAACACAGAAAGAAATATCCTCCATCTCATTGCAGATGATGGGTTATAAATGAGCACAACTTGATTCTCTGTTCTGGAAAATTAGTGTTTTGAAACTCTCATTAGAAACTAGTCATTAAAGCTGTTCCCAAACTTGACTGCTTGGCCCATCACTTTGTTGTTGTTTTCAGCTGTTTAATGTTCTGACAATGTTGGCCAGAGAAACGACTGCCTTTGTCTTAGGTTAGTCTAGGTCAACTCCCACGTCTGGATGTAACACCAAATCACCAGCCAGACCGTGAGCAGGCGCATCATACCGCTTGCCCCTGCAGAGATCCTGTGCCCATGTGTGATAAGATGAGTGATACAGACCTGGTGCTCAGTATGTCAGTCACAAACTGTGTGGGTCTGGAGCAGGTGGAGACAGAGGTACGACTTGACCCTCCTCCCCAGATTAGTGGAGAAGACGGAACTCACATTTTCCAGACTGATGCCCAATAGCAGTGGATCCCAGAATCTCCTGTGGGACTTAAAGATGCAGCTTCACAGGTCCAGGCACTGGAGACCTTGATTTGGTGGGTCTGAGGTGGGGTCTAGTACTCTGTGGTTTTAACACCTCCCGTGGATTTTTGATGCTGCTGGTTCAGAGACAGGCATCTGGGACTCGCTGAAAGACCAGGGCTCGGGCCATTTCCTCCAAGCAGCCATGAGACCAAGGCACTCAGGCAAAGGGTAGAGTCAAGTGTGCAAGATCTCAGAGAGATCAGTGAGGAGGTCAGGAACCTTCTTCCCAACCAGGGAAACAGCCCAGACCCTTTCTTTTCACCCTCTGCATAAAGTTAATCACCAAATCATTTCCATTCTGCCTTCCTTGGCTTTCTGAGCTCTTGTATGCCTTTGATTTTCTTAGTTACTCCTTTGGTCCAGGCTGGCTTCCTCTCTTAACGTGGTCTCCCAGTCTCTTCTCTCTTCCCCGACAGTCTAGTCTTGTATCGGAATGAGCTTTTTCTAAAATTCAGATCCAATCAGGCCATCTTTCTGCATTTAGGCCTTCAGGTGTCTCCACTGGCTACAGACCCAGGCTCAGATTCCACAGCAGGATACACAAGACCCGTCACAGTCCTGCCTGTGTGTTGAGTGAATAGATCTAGTTCTCTCAGCCACCATGCCTTTGTTTATCCCGTTTCCTCTGCCTGAACATCCTTGCCCTGGTCTACCTGCAAGTCTGAACCCAGCTGTCCCTTCTTTCCTTGATTTTGACTGATGTGCCTCTCTCTCTGCTGTTGTTATACTGTCCTGTTTTCACCTCAAATGTCACTTTCATCATAGCTTTTATATGAAAGCGTCTGTTTATTCATCTTTCTCTTTCTCTAGACTGAGTGAAACTGGATGACAGAGGCCATATGTGTTGTGGTGACTGTATATCCCCACTATCTGTGAATCAGGGGTTAATTTGCATTTGTTGGCCTAATGAGGACACCAGTAAGGGAGTCCCAGGGGTAGGAAGATCCTGTACCTGGAAGGAAGGCTGGGAAGCCATATAGGGTTGTACCCAAAGGCCATCTCAAGGGAGCAACTCCTGGCTGCTGGTTACAATATAGTCCCTGCTCCCCCAGCTGGCTGTGTCCCTGCTGACACTTCATCACTCATCTTGCTCCTGATGCTGACAACTGCTCAGGTTGGGAAGGGAGGAGAAGGTAGGGATACAGGTCTCTAGGAGAGAGCTTAGGAGATAGGCTCCTTTAGTGAGATGGTGGGAGACAAGCCCCAACATAGTCACAGGGGGCTTCAAGTAAGAAGAAGGTTCCTCCCAATATGAGCTGGTTTAAGCTTGTACAATTTCATCCATCCATGTATCCATCCATTCATGCATTCATTACTCATCCATGCATTCATCCACCCACCCATGCATTCATCACCCACCGATGCATTCATCACCTATCCATACATTTCCTATTCATCATTGCATTCATCACTCACCCATGCATTCATCACCTACCCCATGCATTCACACCCTACCCATGCATTCAATCACTCATCCATGCATTCCTCACCCACCCATGCATTCCATCACCCCACCCATGCATTCATCACTCATCCATGCATTCATCACACCACCCATGCATTCATCACCCACCGATGATTCATACCTATCCATACTTCCTATTCTCCATGCATTCATCCACTCATTCCATGCATTCATCACCACCCATGGCATTCATCACCCACCCATGGCTATTCATCACTCATTCCATGCATTCATCACCCACCCATGCATTCATCACCCACCCTGGCATTTCATCAACCACCCATCATTCCCCACTCATCCATGCATTCATCGCCCACCCATGCATTCCTCACTCATCCATGCTTCAATCACCCACCCACTGCATTCATCACCACCCATGCATTCATTCACCCACCCATACATTCATCACTCAATCACATTGCTTCATCACCCCACCCATGCATTCATCCACTCACCCATGCATCCATCCCACCATGCATCCTCATCCCATGCATCCATCACCCACCCATGCATCCATCACCCACCATGCATTCATCACTCACCCATGGCATTCATCACCACCCATGCATTCATCAACACCCATGCTTCATCATCCCAACCATGCATTCATCACTCACCAGCATTCAATCACCCCACTCATGCATCATTCACCACCATGCATCCATCACTCACCCATGCATCCATCCACCCACCATGCATCATCACACCCATGCATTCATCACTCACCCATGCATACATCCCTCCCCTGCATTCATCACCCACCATGCATTCATCACTCACCCATGCATTCATCACCCACCCATGCATTCCATCACTCACCATGCATTCATCACTCAACCATGCATTCATCACCCACCATGCATTAATCACTCAACCCATGCATACATCACTCACCCATGCATTCTCACCCACCCATGCATTCATCACTCATCCATGTGTCTATCCATGCATACATCCATTCATATATCTATCCATCCATCCATCCATCCATCCATCCATCCTTCCATGGATCTATGCATCTGTTCACCCATTACTCCCTTCTTTCAATATTTATTGTGTAGCTATTATATGTCAGACATTCTTCTTTACTCTGCATATATGAAAGAGAACAAGACATGAAGTTCCTGTTCTCATGGAGCTTCTGTTCTAGAAAAGGAAGGGAGATCATATGCAAACAGGTAACACACAATACGATAACTTCAGAGAGAGGTATGTGCTCTGACAGCCGTCCCATTGGGCAACAGTACAGGGAGTGGCCAGTGATAGGTGGGCAGAGTTGAGGAGGGCTTCTTTAGTGAAGGTGATCAGGGAAAGTCTTGCAGAGGAAACGATAGTGAGACTGAAGTGAAAAGGAGACAGTCACATGAATTCCTGGGCAAGGGAGAACATTCCAGGCAGAGGGAGCCACGGTGAGCTAATGTCACAGAGGAGCCTCCAGCTGAGCAGCAGCTTGGAGACAGTGGGCCAAGCAGAGGTGAATCAGATGAACTCACACTCAAATCTTGGCTCAGCCCTTTAGTATCTGTGGGACATGGAGAGAGGTGCTAACCTTCCAAGCTTTTACTTCCCTATATGTCAAATGGAGACACTAAAACATCACTCACAGGGTGGGTGAAAAGATGAAATCGTATACAGAGCATGGTCCTTGGCATGAGGTAGGTTATCAAGCCCAGATACTTTCCAATCCTTCTGCCAAGTGAAAGTCATCATGCTTCTCACATCAGCATCCTAAGACAGGCAGGAAGATTGATCACCTTGCTTCTGGTAACCAGTTTCAGACTGACATGTCTGCATGATTCCAGTTTCATTCCATATTTTAAAAATGCCCCATGTACTCCCTCTATTATGCATGTCACCCAGCTCTAGTTACTGTGAAACTAGAAGGTCACAGCTCGGCTCTGTGCTCAGAAATATGGCACCTGTCAGGCGCATGATTTAGGAACTTGGCCTTCCTCAGTGGGACCCCAGTGTAGTAAAATCAAGTCAACGATTCAATCCATGGCTGCTGAACAAAGCCTGGGAGAAATACGAAGCTGCTGTCTTAACAATACGCTTTTCATTAGTGAACTTTTTTAGTAAGATGACATTGAAGTCCACCCCCCCACCCTGGTTTCCAAACAGCTCAGCACTGGAACCTGAATAAGACATGGTGACTCTGCTGGACAAAGACAAAAAGCCTTTCAAGGGTGTGGGACAGAAAACAGGATACATCGGCGCAGTTGGCTCAGGTTTGCAAGGTTGGACTTCTCTCATTTGATTTCACCTACCTCTGGCTCTTTTCCTTTTCTTTGCCAGAGGTACACCGGCAAATGTTTAACATCTGATTCTCTGGAGGTGGGGAAAGCCTGAATGAACAGTGTTTGCCTAATTCCATGATAGAAGCACTTCCACTGTGGCCAGTTTCAAGTTACTCCCACAATGTCACTGAATGCAGAGCTGGGAAGAGATGGTAACAATTGGCTCCTGCAAACTGCTATGAACTGGCTCTAGGGCAACACTGCTACACCATCTCCCTACGAATAACAGGAATCCCCTATGTGGGGTTGGACACTGTATATATGTAGCTGGCACTATATGCATGATATTTCATACAATCTTAACTATCATTGTTTGAGGCTGGGATTATTATTGCCATTTCAGGGATGAGAAAAGTGAGGCTCAGAGAGATTGTGTAGCCAGCATCAGTTCACATAATTAGCAGGCAGTGAAGTTGGGATTTGAATACTGTGAGCACCTCTCACTGTGGCACACTTCTCCTCCCCACTCTGAGTCCTCCTCTTTCTTGCCTGGATGGCTACCTTGCTTCCTAACAAGCTCCACAGCTCCAGTGTCCCCTGGATCCTCTCACAGTGCTCTTTTGCACATGGACCCCTCCACTCCCAGTTCAGAATGAAGTCCAGTTTACTTAGCTTGGCTCCAGGGTGCAGCCTGTACTTCCACATCCAATCTCTCTACTCCAGCAAAATGGGTTTCCCCACGGTCCCCAGATGTGTCTGAGATGGTTGACCTTCTTGCATTATCAGCTTTTCCTTATTCCACTTAGCTGCAATGATCTCATTCAAACTCTGTCTCGTCCTGCTGCTAGCCCTGCTAAACCACTTCAGCCCCAGGAGTCTCTTCCTCCCTTGAGCTTCTACAGCATTCCTATCTGGACCATTCGCCAGGTGGTTAACACTGGAAACTTTTATAAAAACTATGTTGTTTACTGGTTTGGATTTCTTACAGCTCCCAGGAGACCACAAGCTACTTGGAGACAAGACTAAGTGGTGTACATAATGACCAGACAGCCACAAAGAGTCGCTTGCTCAGACAGGTGTTCAGCAACTCTCCCCAGAGCAAAACATACCTGTCTTGTCCACTTAGGAGTAATTGCAAGGCAGTGCACTGCTCCTCTGGGGTCTCAGACCCAATGGCAGCCTTCCAAGACCAAACTCAAGCTGTTTTAAAAAATATTTTAAAACAGCAAATCTCTCCCCTCTAAATGACATTTAATGGCTACAAAGATCAAGAGAAGGCAACTTCTCTGTGGCTGGGTATGCAAGCAATCTGAATTCTTCAGGGCTTTGGGTATGGGTTACAAGATTCATCGTGACTCAATTCTCCAATCCACTGAGTTTTGGAGGACACAGGCAGTGTGTCACTGCAGAAGGACTGCCAACCCCCAATGAAGCTGTTCTGGAAGGCTACTGGTGGTGACCTTCAGGTGACATTGGTCAAGCCTCAAAGGAGTGTGGCCACCCAATCCTAGCAGAGTTTGGGGGTGCCGGGTGCTCATCACTGAACCCACTTCTCGGTCTACATCAAACAACCACGCTGGGTGGGTGATGAAAGCATGGATGAGTGAGGAATGCATGGGTGGCCTCCCGGTGGCAGGCAGACTCATAGTGCCTGATGCCTCCCACCCTGAGGGGCGCTCTGCCAGAAGCCAGTACGTGAAACCTCCCAGTGGCAGGCAGACTCATAGTGCCTGATGCCTCCCACCCTGAGGAGCGCTCTGCCAGAAGCCAGCCTGATGCCTCCCACCCTGAGGAGCGCTCTGCCAGAAGCCAGTCAGTTTCAGGCACAGTTATAACCCACTCCATAAAGGTCGTGGCAGGGAGAAAATTATAACAGGACCTTGCTTGAAGGAAGAGGCAGTCGCAAGACCCCACGGGGCTTATCTTCCAGGATGGACTGGCCCTGGGCTTGGGATTGCATCAAGTTCATTTCTGGCTCTCATGAGTCAGATTCCCTCTTTTCTCAGAGTGTGGAAGCCAGTGGAGTGTGGCAAAGGTGTCTGGCAGCCTGTCTTTGCTGCTTCCTGTGAAAACGAGATGGTCTGCCTGAAGTGAAACATTGGCAATTTCATTTCTGGGCTCCCCTTGTGTCTTTTTTTTTTTTTTTTTAAAGACAGAGACGGGGTCTCACTATGTTGCCCAGGCTGTCCTCGAACTCCTAGGCTCAAGGAATCTTCCTGCCTCAGCCTCCCAAAGTGCTGGATTATGAATGTGAGCCATTACACCCAACTTCCCCTAATCTCTTGTGCTTGGCATAATGCTGGTATGCAGTAGGTGCTCAATAAATGCTGACTTGGGTATAATGTTGATGAACTCTAAAGAGCTTACTGGAGTGTGTGTGCATGTGTGAGTGCACATGTGTGAATGTGTGTGCATGTGTGTGCATGAGTGCACGTATGCACGCATGAGTATTTGCATGTGGGTGCAGATATGAGAGTGGTGTGTGAATATGTGTGTGCACATGTATGTGCATGGTATACATGTGTGTGCATGTGCAAGTGTGTGAACATGTATGTCTGTGCATGTACATATGTACTGGATCTAGAGTCAGGCCAGAGCTGGCACTGCAGATGACACCAGCCATACCCCTTGCCCCCAAATGCAGCAGTCCGCAAGCATTTTGTGCCTACTCCTGTTCACTTCTCATTGTATGTGCGCATCTTCATCAACCACCAGAAATGACCAAGCTTGATTCCATTTGAATATGAGGAAACTGGAGGCTGGTGATGTGCAGTTACCCCAGCAAGGCCTCTCAGTTGTGTCATTGGAGATGTAGATCTCTGGACAGAGTCTGACTCCACTGTCCCCTATGCCTTGTAGTGCCTTCTGGGCAGATGCCATGCATCAGTCCAGGGAAATTCTGCCCCATAGTGAGTGGGGCCACCTGAGACTGATGTCAGTGTACTCCATAGCGGCTGTGTGTGATGGAGATGGAACGGGATTGGTACTCAGGGGCTTCGGGACTGGCATCTGGTATACTGGGTGTCTGAGGACATGGCACTGAACATTGTATGCCACAGCCTCCTCACCTTATAATGGAAATAACCATGCATGCCTCCCAGCATCATCATGGGGGTTTAAATTCTTACATGAGAGTTGTGTATAACTGCATGTGGTATGCAGGAAGCACTCAGTAGATACGCTTCTAACACACCCTCATAAGCAAACACTTACCTAATCTAGTTGTGCTTGAAAATGTGGTGCTGGAAAAGATCCGGAGGTTGACCATGACACAGACATTCAAGGTATGGATCCTGTGTCCACCGTTTACTGAGAGGGCTGTGGGTGAGTGACATGGAGTATGGCATAACCTCCCCCCATCGCCCTCTCCTAGTGCAGAAATTGGAGATAGTGGTGGCTCCCTCACAGGGTTGCTGGGATGACTGAATGAGGTGATGGACTTAACATACCCCATGTAGGGTCTGGTATGCAGTGGTCCCTCAACAGTGGACAGACATTATTAGGATCTGGTCATATTCTGAGAACAAAGCTTGACAAGTTCTGGAATCAAAATGTCATTGTCAAATGTGCCTGCTCAATGCAATTCTACATGGCTACTTGACTCTCTGCAATCATTTGTCTGAAAGAGAGGCAGGAGCCCCAGGAGATGAATGAGTTGGTTTTAAGGAGGGAATGGTTTCAAGAAGCATTGAGGGTGCCCTGGAAGCCATCCCCCTACAGTGCATATCAGGCCAAATGCACCTGCATTCCTTTGCCAGAGAACTTGCACCAACAGCCAAAGGCCTTTGCTCCTCTGTAGAGCAGGCTGAATGCGATGAGGAATTAGCACCTCTCTCAGGAGCAACCCTCACCCAATGACTGGGGTATTTATGCCCCAGCTCCCTTGCTCCCCATGAGACAGGAAGAATACAGGGTGGTCACGGCAGAATAGAAAATTCCAGGCAGTAGTTTCAAATGATTACCAAAAGGAAAATGTTGAAATAGCTGCAGAAGTTAGGGCCCGATAAGACCCTGAAAAAACAGGATGTGGGCCAAGTTGGCTAAGACCAACTGGACCCAACGTGGTGGTGGATTTGACCCAGGTTTTCCCTAGGACCTCATTATATGATCATTAACATACTACATCACACACCCACTGACACCTTGACAGTTCCAGGAACACCCATATTTGGTGCAAAAATGGGTGGCACCTCAGTTCTGAGAAATCTCCACCTTTTCCCAGGAATCTTCATGAATATTCCACTCCTTGGTTAAAGAAACCCATAGAGGTAGCAACCCCAATACCCCTTGAGAACAATTCCTTCACTCTTGAAAACGCTCACACTCCCCTTTCTTGAGTGTGTACTTTTCGCTTTGCAATAAATCACCATACTTTCACTATTTTCTGACTCATTCTTGAATTTCTTCTCACAGTCAAGAGCCTGGACACTGACTGGGGTCCAGATCTCACCGGCGTTTGGGGACCTACCCCAGCCTACAGTATCACTTGGATGGAATAAGCCCAGGAGCGTGTTCTTCTGGGATTCAGCTCCTGTACCCACAGTGGTGGCTGGTTGGACAATGCACAGCGTGTGGGCTGCGTTCCCCTCCTGTCCCACTTCCTGCTGTCCTGCTGGTATTTTATGGGATTTTCTCCCAAGTAAACTATTTTCACCCAAACCCTTGTCTCAGCATCTGCTTCGGGGGCAATCCAAAGTAAGAAAGTCACAGTCGTGTCAACAGAATTCCCACCAGACAGTGGTTGCTTGTTCCAGAGGTCAATGCCCAGAGCAGCAGGAAGTAACTTCATCAAGTCAGGGTGGTGAATTAGTTCCAGTGGGTTTTTCTGAGCCTCTCAACAATAGGAGAGGCAAGCGGAGCACAGCAGGACCCGAATGGGGTTTGCATGAATGAAAAATCCAGAGAAAGGTGTCCTGTGGAATGTGCAGGGTAAGATTTTAAAGAGCTGCCTCCGTCACAGAGAAATAACAAGCTTTGCATGCAGGGGAGCTGGTTAATTGACCTACATTTCTCCAAACTAGCTCTCAAACTCTCACAATAGTCCTGGAGGAAGGAATTATCGTCACCACTTACAGATAAGGAAACTGAGGCAGTGAGAGGTGAAAGGAGCTCACAGCATCCCCGTGATCATTAAATGAGAAAATAGACACCAAGACTCAGCCCTCGGCTCATAGTAGGTGCCCATTTCATATCACCACCTGTTTCTTCCTGATGTGATGGGGTTGTCTTTCGACAGGATGGCCTGGGCCTGTTTCTCAGCTGCCCTGAGTCTGTTTCCTGAGACAGAAGAAAGCGGAGACATGGCCTTTCATGTGTAGTGAACCAGGCAGTTCAGATTGATTCAGTTCAGACTGAACCCAAAGGGAAAAAATGGAAAATATATACAAAAAGTGAGGAAGAAGTCAGGGTAGGTTACAGGATTATAGTAAAGCAATCACCATGAGTCTTCATCTGCCTCACTTTCTTTTTTTTTGGAGACAGTATCTTGCTCTGTCATCCAGGCTAGAGGGCAGGGGTGTGATCTCGGCTCACCACAGCCTCTGCCTACTGGGTTCAAGCAATTCTTCTGCCTCAGCCTCCCGAGTAGCTGGGACTACAGATGTGCGCCACTACCCCTGGCTAATTTTTGTATTTTTAGTACAGACGGGATTTCACCATGTTGGCCAGATTGGTCTTGAACTCCTGACGTCAAGTGATTCACCTGCTTCAGCCTCCCAAAGTACAGTGAAATAAATAACCATACTTTCACTATTTTCTGACTCATTCTTGAATTTCTTCTCACAGTCAAGAGCCTGGGATTACAGGCGTGAGCCACCACATCTGGCCCATGTCCAGCCTTCTCATTTTTNTGTTGATCTGAAAATTTAGAAATTTCCAAAGAGTTTTGATTTTGAAGAGAATGAGCAGGACTGGAAGAATGTACCTACCCAAGTAAACAATCATTAAACACGCCAGGCTGGGTGTGGTGGCTCACACCTGTAATCCCAGCACTTTGGGAGGCTGAGGCCGGTGGATAATGAGGTCAGGAGTTTGAGACCAGCCTGGTCAACATAGTGAAACCCCGTCTCTATTAAAACTACAAAAATTAGCTGGGTGTGGTGGCACATGCCTGTAGTCCCAGCTACTCGGGAGGCTGAGGCAGGAGGATTGCTTGAGCCTGGGAAGTGGAGGTTGCAGTGAACCAAGACCGTGCCATTGCACTCCCACCTGGGTGACAGAGCATGACTCTGACTCAAGACAAAAAAAAAAAAAAGCCACTGAGGGGTGCAGCAGAGTGGAGATTAGAGATTGCCAAGGGTTGGAGGGAAGGAGGGATGTACGGGTGGAGCACACGGGATATTTAGGGTTCTGAAACTACTGTGTATGGTGTTACAATGGTGGATGCATGCTGTTATACATTTGCCCAAACCCATAGAATGTCCAGCACCAAAAGGGAACCCTAATTTGCAGTACAGCCTCTGGGTGATCATGACATGTCAATGTAAGTTCATTAGCTGTAACAAATGTCCCAGTTTGGTGGGGGATATTGATTATGGGGGAGGCTGTGCATGTGTGGGGGCAGGAGGCATGTGAGAACTCCCTGTACCTTCTGCTCAATTTTGCTGTGAACTTGCAACTGCTCTAAAACACAAAGTCTATTAAAAAAAAAAAGTGGGCAAGTCTAAGTTTTCCTAGCTTTACGGAAAACAAAATGAACTCAGCAAAATGGAAGACTGTATCAAGAAGATGATATTAAAGGTAAATTGCATATACTGGGGAAAGATTTTAACAATATCTGACAGAACAGTCATCAAATATGGAGAGAAAATTACTGCAAAAGGGGAGGGTATTGGACATCTGTTGTTTTTTTCCCCACCAAGGAAGGCATTTTGTCTTCCTTCGTTTTGGTAAAAACACCCTAATTGCTACGACCCCACTCCTGTCACAGCCTGTTGTCAAGGTTGACCATTCTCGAGCTAGGAGGTGGGCCCTGACCCAAGCCAAGTCATCACAATCACTCCCAAATCTGACTCCTGGCCTGGGCTGACAGTTGGCATTGAGCATCAGACTCCCCTTCAGGGCTCCCCCAAGGGACCCGCCTGCCTGTCAGCCGCACATGGCCCTCCAAGACACTGTTTTTGCATTCGTTCTTCAGAGTTAATTTCTACTGCTTGCATCCAACTCTAATGGATAAAAATACTATTTCAGACACAGGATAGTATTGGGAAATGCATTTTACTAACGCTGCTGCTGCTACCAGGAAGGAGACTTACCAAGCCCCAGGCTCCTGGCTCCCTTACTGCAGCCAGTATAAATACTCGAAAATGCTAAAACAAACAACTGCCTGCAGGAAATTCTGGCACCACCTGCCAGGGTAAGGTCAGCAAGGATAAAGTAGATGGATTCTTGCAAGCGAAAAACAGCTGTGAATGGAGCATTATCCAAACCCTGATCAAGTAAACGGGAACGTTAACTTCTGATGGGAAAATAGACTTTGCATTGGCCATAAGTAACTCTGCACTACGTACGGGAATAGCCCAAGTGATTATTACACAGAGCTTAATATTTATGCCAGCATGAACTCACCGTAATAAAGCTCCATTTCATATCTTTTGTGGAATGAGGTGGGGGTATTTATGAGCAAAGGCATGCATGCATGAATGAAGAAATACTCTAAATGATAGCAATAAAACTCTCACGCTCGAACCTAGCTACAGCTTTATCCAATCCTAGCTGGAAAGTCCTTGCTCAGCAAATAAAAATTACCTGAGATCACAAATGATGTAAAGAAACAGACGGGCAGAGGCAACACAAGACTTTTCCTTTCTTTTACAATCGCAAGGGAAATAGATAAAGGTAGTTGTCAAAAACTTTAACTAGGAATTAAAGATAAAGACCCATTCTCATTGAAGATAGGTGAGTATCATCAGAACCCTCTCCTTCAAGCAGATGAAGAAGGCACTTCCCATTTCTGTCTTCTAGAGAAAAGCTACTAAATGTAAAACAACACATCCACAGATGCCAGGACGTCAAACATTTTGCCTATTTAATTCATGAATATGCAACAGTTCCTGAGTCTGTCTTGTGACAGTCACATGTTACAGTCTCTATAGACAATGTTTTGAAACTGTCCCTCCTACTGATAGCTGAGAATCCAAGTCAATACGTAAAAGTCTTTAGCTTTAGTTATAGAGGTAGAAAGCATCACATGTTTAGTTACTGAATGTTTGCAGAACATTCCATTGTGGGGCCCTGGGAAACAGTTTCCCGCAGGCTTACCAAATACGCTCATGTAAACACACTTGAGCTCACTGGGGCAGCACAGCTAGGTACACGGTCACTTCAGAAGTATGCTTCACAGTGTTTTATTTAATTTTTATGCCAGCTATCTATGACTGAGAGTGTAGATTTCACTTCTATTAAGTATTTCTACCAACAATAAAAATCAATCTTTCAGGGACAGGGATATTAATAGCACTTGGGGCAAGACATTAAAGCAATGTGATCCTCTCTGCATTTCTGGAAACTATAGAAAGGGTCCAAAGTGCCATTTACTATTGTGTGATTTGCAATGCATAGGATTGTTGTGGCTTCTGCGGTATCTATTTTCACTTCTTCCTGTAAGACCACCTGACTTGACTTAGGGCAGCCACCCCTCCACTCACTGCCCCAGGGTTTTGCATGGGGCCAGTGGCCAGTGATGGGTGTAGGCTGGGCTAGAGATCTGCTCTGGACCACTGAGCCTGAGCCCAGGAATTTTGGAGAATACTGGACAGGCATTTATCTGGGATGCAGAGCCGGTGAGCTCTAGACCCAGAGCTACAGCTGGCCTTTTGAAACCTGACCAAAGCCTCTTTGAGAGTAATGCTGACAATGAGGAAGGCAGTCGAGAGGGAGAGAGATTCCTGATAGCCCCACCCTGACGGCATATGCAGGGCTGATGTCACTGGCATGGGCTGTTCTGATTGGCTGGTGCCCACTGTTAACTGTTCTAATTTGAATATTTCCCACAAACACTCAGGTTGAGTTCTGGTTAAAACCACATCCACCCTTGGATCTCCCAGTTATGTGAGATACATCAATTCTTTCCCCGCCCCCATTCTAGTTTGAGTTAGGTTTCCTTTGTAACTAAAAGAGTCCCGACCGATAGGTGAACATACCATTTGTGAGGGATAAAGTTAAAGTTACATGTTTTTTTTTTTNAGGCTTGAGCCACCGCGCCCGGCACATGTCTTTTACCTACAAATTTGAAGAGGAAAAAAATTTTTTTTTTCTTTTGGTGATGGGAAAAGTTGAGAGATACAAATATCTACTTGGTTCATGTTTCCCCCTTCAAAATCTCCCTCCCTCCCCAACTCTGTATAAAAGAACGCAATGCTCATTATAAACCAGTGTGACTTTGTCAAAAATAAGTCAGACTCAAAGAATGTCATTGGAAGAAGGTGGGGTGGGAGGCCAATGGCAGAAGATGAGGTGAGCTCCCTGGTGGAGTAATCATTTCTGGTGGGTGCTGGATTGGCACATTGTCATCTGTCAATGCTTCCATGAAGGACCCCAGTCCATTAGATGGAGAGAGGGTTGGAAGAATCCTCAGTGAATGAAGTGCGGGCAGCTGCTCTTTTCCCGGGTTGATCTGTTTGCTGCTGGGTGGTAGAGACGGAGGCTCAAACACAGAGCTCCTTTGCTACTGGCTTGAACCATAATCTGTACATTAGTAAAAAGCCTAAAGTGCTCAGATCATTTTAAACAGGGATATTTGGCCAGAATTATACTAGTATTTGAAAGCAACAGAGCTCTCCACCTTAACGTTTCTTTAACGTGGCTCAGAATCATACTGTCGCTTCAAAGTCACTTTGCGGAACGTTTTTACTACTTTAATAAAAATCCAGGTGATGTACCAACAAACCTAATAGGGCTGAATTTTTAGAGAAGCAACACTGTTTTACATACTTCTCTATGCTTTTATTAGTGTGTGACAGCACATGGCAGATATGATGTTGTGTGGTGAGCTAAACAGAGAGTCTAGTTACTTAGAGGAAAACAATGTCTGCAATACTGAAACTCAAGTGGCAATATGGTCTCTTTCCAGAAAAGGATAGATGTGTAGATAAATTGAATAACATAAGTAAAATATAAAATGTTGCTTCAAACCCTGCAACCAGGCCTCTTTGCCTTGCTGGCTTGTGCAGGTACAGCACCTGTGCTTGCCCAGACCTTGAGGGGTGCTCCTGAAAACATGAAATAAAACGCAGTGCACAGAGCATGCCCTGATGATTTTTTGCCCTGGGATATTTCCTTCTCTAAAGACAATTAAGGCAACATGTGGGAATTTTGATTTTGCTTGCATTTTTCTCTTAGATGCATGCCTCATTCTCCAACCTTCCTGTTGGACAAAGATCCTGTTTTCAATGCTAAAGCAGGCCTGTCCCAAACCAGGTGTGCCTAGACCTGGAGTTTGGTCTCATGAGATCGTCAGAACCCCCAGTGCTCTGGTGGCTATTGTAACCCACAAGTTCTCTCCTTTCCAATCAAGGCCCTTTGAAAAGGCGCTGCCAAATTTTAGTGGTGCCTGTTCTGGTCTGAATTGTGTTTCCCCAAATACATATGTGGATGTCCTAACCTCCAGCACCTCAGAATGTGATTGTGTTAAAGAGGTAAGTTAAAAGGAGATCACCATAGTGGGCCCTAATCAAATACAACTGAGGTCCTCATGAGAAGAGATTAGGGCACAGACAGGCACAGAGGGAAGACTCTGTGAGGACACAGGGAGAAGACAGCCATCTACAAGCCAAGGAGAGAGGCCTCAGAAGGAACAAACTCTGTCAACACCTTGATCTCAGACTTCTAGCCTACAGAATTGTGAGAAATTAAATTTCTGCTACTTAAGCTGCTCAGTCTATGGTATTTTGTTACGGCAACCCTGGAAAAAGAATGCAATGTCTACTAAGCACCTACAAACATGCTGGCCAGCTGGGTATGGTGGCTCACGCCTGTAATTCCAGCACTTTGGAAGGCTGAGGCGGTGGATCATTTGAGGTCAGGAGTTCGAGACCAACCTGGCCAACAAGGTGAAACCCCTTCTGTACTACAAATACAAAAATTAGCCAGGTGGTAGTGGTATGCACATGTAATCCCAGTCACTTGGGAGGCTGAGGTAGGAGAATCACTTGAGCCTGGGAGGCAGAGGTTGTGCTGATTGCCCCACTATACTCCAGTGTGGGTGAGAGAGTAAGACCTTTCACAAAACAAAACAAACAAACAAAACAAAAACAAACAAACCAAAAAACCCCCAAAATACCAAAAAAAAAAAAAAAAAAAAAAAAAAAAAAAAAA
>NW_016803937.1:5778473-5797812 GCF_001698545.2 Rhinopithecus bieti
TTTTTGAGACGGAGTCTCGCTCTGTCACCCAGGCTGGAGTGCTGTGGCCGGATCTCAGCTCACTGCAAGCTCCGCCTCCCAGGTTCACACCATTCTCCTGCCTCAGCCTCCCGGGTAGCTGGGACTACAGGCGCCGCCACCTCGCCCGGCTAGTTTTTTATAGTTTTTAGTAGAGACGGGGTTTCACCGTGTTAGCCAGAATGGTCTCGATCTCCTGACCTCGTGATCCGCCCGTCTCGGCCTCCCAAAGTGCTGGGATTACAGGCTTGAGCCACCGCGCCCGGCCACTCACAGATATTTCTAACTGGGGAGAGTGGAGAAGGGGTAGCTTCAGTTGTACACCCAGGCTACTGTCCAGTGGCCCCTACCCCAAGGTGGTGGCATGTAGCAAGTTGCCTCTGCTGGTAGTCAGAATGAGGATCACTGATCCATGTTCAGCAGCCTGTGGGGCTTCCCCAGGTTGAGTCCCAGTATGCCTGTGGAATTTTGCTAACATTCATCCTAGTTCAGCCTGCTAGAGATGGCCTGTTTCAAATGCTGCACAACGATGATCGAGTCTGTCCATCAATCATTGCTTTTCCAGCCCCAGCTCTTCCCATTGTGCCTCAGGTGCCCGAGTTGGAACCCTCTCCTGTTCCGAATAACAAACATAAACAGCCCTGTTTATTGAGTGCTTAGAGGTGGCAGTCACTATGCTAAGTGCTTCACACACGAACTTTAACTCTTTACAATCTTCCTGCTAATTCCCAAGACGAGGAAACTCTGGTTCAGGGACGGTGAGTCGGCTTCTCGAGGTCTCATGGCTGCTAAGTGGCAGTAACAGGGCTGGAGGAATCTGGTTTTCTGTGCTTCCACAGTCCTCCTTCTTCAGCTCCCCGGAACACTCTTTTTTTCTCCCAGGTTGCCTTCCTTGAACACACCTGAATTTGCCAATATCTCTCTTAAAAAGAGGCACCAAGAGGAACGCAGAAGGCCAGCATGCAATGCGATGGCCCAAGTCCCATGCCAGCTGTTGAACTTTGAGATGCTCTTAGCTTTTCTAGCAGTCATAAGACACTTTTGCCCAAGACCAAGCTTGCAGTCAGTGAACGCCTCCAGGTTTTTCGAAATGGCCTTGAACATGTTTCAAGTTCACTCTCTTGCTTTTAATCAGAGGTCGTTTGGCCAAGTTGCAGCCTGTTGTTCCAGCCCAGGGTTTCTCTACCTAAGCAGATGCTTCTAATTGGGGACCGTGGAGAAGGGGCAACTTCAATTGTCCACTCTGACATCTGGGGCTGGATAATTCTTGTTGCAGAGGGACTGTCCAGTGCATTGTGGGAAGTTTACCAGCAACCCTGGCCTCTGCCCCTTATATGCCAGTGGCATTCCCCTCGTACCCCTTGAAATGTTCTAGACACTGACAAATGTCATCTTGGGGCAAGATCACCCCTGGTTCAGAACCACTTTTCTAGTATAATTCAGTCATCTAAAAATAGGCCATTTGTTTGTACTATTTGGAGAAATCCAAGACTCTGAAGGAATGAATAATGTTTCTTAAAAATCTCTGTTCTTTCTACAAATCCAGATGACTAGAGAGAGGTGGAAATAATGAACTGAGAAAGACATAAGGTCAGGAACTGAGAACTACACATCAAATAGATTTTCCATACGTCTGATGTTCTAAAATGCAGAGTGGATCCTCAGACTCTATTACACAGGATGACAAAGTCCATGAATAAAATGTTTACTTCCTCATGGCAAAAATAAAATCATTCATTTCATTCTCCTACCATCATGCATGACTAGCTCCGGACAAATATAAATGGGTCTGATGATGAATGTATTTTAAGAGGCTCACTGTGGATGGCAATGGAATACTGGTTTTTTATGCAATTAAATACATGTTTACAGAGCGTTTGCTATGTATAAAGCCCATGTGGGCACCATGGTAGATGCAAGGATTATGATGTAATTCCTGTGTAGAGGCAGTGTTTCTCAAATGGTGCACACAAAATACCCCTGGGGTGGAAACCTTGGGGTGTGCATGGATGAAAGCTGAATGGACAGTACTGATTTTAGAGGGAGCCCACTGGGGGAACCCTCATGGCTTGGAAGAGAAAATAGATGAGGGTTAGTATCTTAGGTTCCTGTGTCTGCTGTGCAAAAGACCACAGACCGAGTGGATTAAAATGGCTCAGATTTATTCTTATAGTTCCACAAATCAGAGTCTAAAATTAAGGTGTTGGTGGGGCTGTGTTCCTTTTAGAATCTTCAGGGCAGAATTTGTTTCTTGGCTCTTTCCAGAATCTAGAGATGCCTGCATTCCTTGACCTGTGGACCCTTCCTTGTGTGGCTCCAACCGCCTGCTTTTGTCATTGCATCTCCTTCTCTGACTCTGACCCTCCTGCCTCCCTCTATTCTAATTTTTTAATTTAATCATTATTTTTTAATTTAATTTTTTGAGACAGGGTCTAGCTCTGCTGCCGAGACTGGAGGGCAGTGTCACGATCTTGGCTCATTGCAACATCTACCTCCTGCGTTCAAACCATTTTCCTGCCTCAGCCTCCTGAGTAGCAGAGACTACAGGTGTGCACCACCACACCCAGCTAATTTTTGTATTTTTAGTAGAGATGGGTTTCACCATGTTGTCCAGGCTGGTTTTGAACTCCTGGCCTCAAGTGATACATCAACCTCAGCCTCCCAAAGTGCCAGGATTACAAGTATGAGCCACCACGCTCAGTCCTGCCTCCCTCTTATAAGGACTTTTATGATGAAAATGGGCCTATCCTGATAATCTAAGGTCATCTCAAGATCTTTCATCTAATCATAGCTGCAGAGTCCTTTTTACCATATAAGGTAAGGACTAGGATGTGGACATCTTTGGGGAGTGGGGGGGTGGGCATTATTTAGCCTAGCATGGTTAGTAGGAAGAGAAGCCACAAAGGCTATGAATTCAGAGAAGAGGACACTCATGATAGAGAACTTGGACAGAAAAAGACAGAAAGAGAACAAAGCATGCTGAGGGGTGAGGAAGCCAAGGGCATTGGGGAATTTCAATAAAGAAAGTGAGGGGACTGCCTCAACCCCACTTTCAGAAACTTGAACCACCATGCTACCTCCTCCAGCTAATGCCATTATAATGAGGTTGAACCCAGGCAAATGAAAAACACATCTGAAGAAGACACGGAAGCATATGTCTGGTTGATTGTCCCTTCCAATGAGGTCCTGAGAAGCATTTGAGAGGAGCTTGTGCTGCAAGCGATGTGTCATCTGGAGAGATGTGTTGGTTCTCCCGGTGGCTTTGGGTGGAGCCTCTATGGGTGGTAAGTCTTGCACTCGACAAGGCACGCTGGCTTGCCTGTTCTTCCCATCAGCATTGCTGGCTGGAAGAGCCTTGGCTGGGAAACATGGAGCTCATGCCTTCTGGTGCCTTGGGCAAGTTGCTTGGGAATAATGGTCATGGTGGCAGCTGCTGCTTAAGCTGCTCCCCATTTCCCTTGCCAACTCACAGGAGGGTGAGTCCAAAGAGAAGGTGTCATTAGGGTAGAAGGAAAAGAAAGTATTCTTGCCTTCTTCTCAAAATTCAACTTTCCCAGCTTTCCTTTATTTTGTTTTTTCCTTTAGGGTCTGTCACCAAAGATGAGTCCCATTCAGTTCACTTTAACTTCATTCTTTCATCTCACTCTTTCTCTTTCCCTCTTTCTCTCTTTCTATTTGTTCACTCAATGACTTTTTATTGAACAGCCACCAGATCAATACCACAGTGCAGCATGTCAGGGATATGATACATGGGGGATCTAAGAGCTGATCTCTGTCTTATAGGAACTCAGCCAGAATAGGGAAGAGTAGTAGAACAGGGGGTCAGCAATTATTTTAAACATTTCAATAATATTTGTTTTAATGTGAATGGTAAAAAATATAGCTTGCACATCACAGATATTATTGCTAAGTTAAAAGAAAGGCAAGTCAAATGAAAGTCAACTTAAAAGCATTCAGTGAATGACAGTACACAGACAGCAGATAGGTTATAGGAAATGAAGATGCCTGGTGTTTGGAAATATTTGGATAAAGCAAAATGGAAATGGCTAAAACAAGGAAGGAGGTAATAATGGCCTAAGAAAGTTATAAAATAGAATGGAGGAATTCAAGGAGAAAGAGATTACTTCCTACTCACCAAAAGTGTTATGGACCATGCAGTATTTGAAATTGACCTAGAAAGACCAACAGGATTGTGATGGGTGGAGGCAGGAAGGGAAATATTTTAGGAAGAGTGACTGATAGTCAAGTTCTAGAGCATGAACATGCATGGCATATTGGGAAGTGGGAACAGTACCCCCATATTATGCTTTCCATCCCGTATCCTTCTTAGTCCTGCAAATGACCAGAGTAGATGTGCTATTTATCCATTTCTCCTCCTTTTTGGGGACACCAGCATTTTCCCATGAGTTCACCCCATTCTTCATGCAGCCTTGCTAAGACTTTCCATTATGGTGCCTCTCTCTCCTATAGTGAAGGGATGAAGTGAGTCTGACTCAAGACAGGCCACCAGGACTTAATATCCTGGGAGTTTACAATATTGTCAGAGAGACATAAGAATGGAAAATACTTGGAGCTGCTTTGTCCTGATCGTGAGGGCCTAAAAATATCATCCATTCAACCCAGGAACCTAGATCACTGAAGCAGCTTTTTCTGGCATTCCTGAAGCTTGCTTCATCCTATTTTTCTTTACTTCTCTCTGTCTTGTGTGTGTGTGTGCACACATGCCTACATATGTGTTTTCTTCTTTTCATAAGGTTTGGTTTCCATGGCTTGCAACCAAAGAAATGATTGTAGAGCCTGACATAATCAGTTAGCAATCACAGTCATTTTACAAGTAACAGAGCATTAAAGGGTTCCCTGATTTCCCCATGCCACAGAGCTAACGAGCAGCGAAGCTGGAATCTGAACTCAGGTACCTCTGACTCCCAATCTATCTGTTGTTCATGCAGACTTTGGCTCTATAGATTTTCTAAAAATGGCCATGATAATATTTCTGACGCTCCTCTCATTCACAGGTGGAGTCTAGTTCCTGTCCCCTAGAATGTGGGTGTTTATGACTGCCTTCATGAATAGAGTGCAGAAGTGACACTGCATGATTTCTGAGGTTGGATCATAAAAGGTGAAAAAGAAACCACTGCACACTGGCTTTTGGGATGCTCAACTTCGGAACCTGACCGCCGTGTTGTGAGGGAGCCCAGGCCATGTGGAGAGGCCACAAGTAGATGTTCTGGCTGACAGCAAGTAACAACTGCCAGATAAACAACCGAATAAGCATTCAGATGACATCAGCTCCCAGCCCTTGGGGATTCCAGCCAAGGCCTCAGACATTGAGGCACAGAGATAGGCTATTCCCAGTGTGCCCTGCTCACATCCCTGAGCCATTAAAACCACAAGAGATATGAAATGAAATTATGTCGTTTCCAGTCACTAATTTTGTGTGTGATTTGTTATGCATGAATGGGGGCTGAAAGAGGCACCCATCCCTAGGGCAGACTTATCTACTCTCACATCTAAACAAATCCATTGTTTTATAAAATTTAAGTTAGGATGGGAGACATGGAGATTGTTGGTGCTTGAAGGAACCCTGGGGATCACTTGACCCAACATTCCCTCCTCTTCTCCTAAGAGTCAGGTGTAGAATGAGTGGTGCAAGTGCAGAATCACCTCTTGGGATCACACTATGCAGATCTCCAATGGCCTGAGGTGTTAGCGGAGCTCAGTCTGCCAAAGAGACTTCCAGGAGGAAGTGACACGATCCGAACAGGTGTCGGGGAGCCCATCATCGAGGAGGAACCAGGAATAGACCACAGAAAAAACAGGGTTAAGAGGTCATTACCAATAAATAGCCTAGCAGAGGGGTGATCGAATCCAGAATGAGGAAGATGTTTCTAGGACTGAGAAGAAAGGGCAGGTGGGAGTAGGAATGTCTAGGAACAGATGGTCCATAGCATGGAAAGTAGAGTTATCAAAAGATATAGCCAAGGTGCAGGGGGCATAAAAAAGACAACAGAAATTTTCAAAGCTGCTAAATAAACACTGAAGTGAATGCATGATGAAGACATTTTCTTAAGAGGTAGTAGCTCCAACACAAAGATAAACAGCTCCATAAACATCAAAAGCAAGACCGGTGTCTGACCACGGGGATGAGGACCTGGGGATGATCATGGCATCAATTTAATAAGGCATTATGTACTGAGCCTTAGTACGTGGAGGGCACAGGAGATGCAATGGTTGAAAATAGAAATAATTCCTTCCCTCACTGAGTTCACGGTCCAGAGGGGAAAATAGATGTGAAACAAAGATTTGCAAATGAGATTTGGGTTATGAAAGGGTAAGTGAAGCAGACTATAGGAATATCATCAGTGGGGTCGAGAGAGGTTTCTCTGAGGAAGTGATGTTTGAGCTGGGACCTGAAGGAAGAGGAGGAGGAGTACTCCAGAGGCTGCCGTCTTCCTCCAGCAGGAGGCAGGGACTTGGGTGGCAGCAGCAGGCTGGAAACACACAGATGAATTTGGGAGACGTTGAAAAGGCAAAGTCCACAAGGTTTGATGATGAAGCAGATGTTGGGGACAAGGGCCGAGGGGCACCAAGGCTTCTGACTGGAGCTTCGGAGATGGTCCTGTCCTTCACCAACACAAGGAACACTGGGAGAGAAGGTGAATTTGGTTCTGAACATATCATGTTTCATGGGCCTGTGAACTTCCAACATGCAGATGTTCAGCAGAAGTTGTTTGTATGGAACAGAGGAATAGAAGAGAGGACACAGCTTGACATGCACATTTGGGAACCTAAAGTAACCACACTAAAGCCTCTATCGGGATGGTGGGGTGTGGACACCATGGTGGATTAGGAGCAGGTCAAACTCAGTGGGGACAGGACTTGAGAAGGACACTGGCCTGAGGTCATGAAGAGAATGAGCAGTCAGAAGGAATGGAAGAGATGAACTGTGAGGTGCAGTTTGAGATCCTGGAGTTGGTGGAGGCAGGAGTGCCAGAAGGTTGAACCTGCTCCGCTGGCTCTATTAGCTAATTTTCAATTCCTTTGGCAGTTTCAGGGGAGAGGCCGTGGTGAATTTCCAATCAGATGCTATGTTTTTCATTCTTGCCACATCTAAATATCTTTTCTTCTTGCCTTGTTTGGATTCACATGATTTCCAAGATTCTTTTGTCTCTGTTTCTGAGTAAGTTTTGGGTATGTGTATGCCAACCATAAGAGCCTGGGATAAGATGCTCTGGCCATGCTCTGAGATAAGTTCAGTGATTCATGAATTTATATTTTGCTGTACCCATTTAATAGCTGTCTGGTTTGGAGCACAGCAACTTACCTAAGTGGCATAAAGTCTTTGTTTGCTCACCCAGGAAACAGGCATAGCAGTGCTGATCTCATGGTGGTGGGTGAAAACGAAGAGAGAAAAGTGATGAGAATCTATCTGGCCCAGTGCCTGGAATATTAGAAACCAGTAAATGAATGCTTGTTAGGTGAATGCACGACAAAGACTTTTCCTTAACAGGTTGTAGCTCCTGCACAAGGATAAACAGCACCATAAACATCAAAAGCACAGAAAGTGATTTCCTGACCACAGATAGAAAGATGCAGGCTCAGCATAGGCAAGCTCTTAATAAATACAGATTGATCAACCCATTGAATGGATGCAGAAATGAATGTGCTCAGTTCTCCCTCTGCATGCAGCAGGAGAGACTCACTTAGAATACCACCTATTCCCTTCTCATTTTGACTCACGCCATACAGTTGAGATGCTGCCAACCTGGGCCCACCAGGGCTGAAAAGGAGGTATGGCTGGGCCATCCCTCTGTCACTCTTCTTCTTCTTCCAAGAAGACACAGCTGGTGTCTGACTACTGTGGTAGCAAACAGCAGCGGGTAGCTGAGAGTCTGTGTTAACAGGAGAGACCCCATGGCAAGCTCTGCCCTAGACTGGATAGAAAATATGCATGGAGCCCACTGCTGCGAAGAGCCAGCACTGGCTACCTTTCTTCCTTGAGGGCACAAGCCCCAACCTGGAAGGAGAAAGTGTTGGCTGAGACCTCAGGGTAGGCCCATGCTCTAAGGTCTACAGCAGGAGAGCATTGGCTAACACCTGCTACTTCATAGCTGTGTAACTTTGAACAGATGTGGTTACCTCCGGGCTCAGTAGCCTGTTGTGTGAATGCTTAACAATAAGGTCAGCCTTAGGGTTGTGTGAAGGCTGAAATGATAAAATGCACAGAAAAATGCCTGGCACGTAGTAGTTGCTCCATAAAGCTTAATTCTCTCTTCCTTAGGCTTTCCTACTAATATCATTCTTTTCTTTTCTTTTTTTTTTAAGTCAAAATCCCCAAAAGTTTGGTTGTCTAATTTGTTCTGCAGGTGGATTTCTGGAGTCAGGTTTAGTGATCCCAGCATAATAGTTTGTATGAAAGCACAAAAGAAAGAAACAACTCAAGATCAAGTAAAGCATTGCTTTGGTTCACTTATTAACCTATAAGAATGATTACCTCAAATGACCTGAAATTCCTTTCCCAGGCTCTATTTAAGAATCAGGGAAACATATATTTTAGAAATGTAGTCAATATATAGAAAGATATAGCACTTGAAGTAGTGAGCTTCAGTTTCACAGAAAACTCATCTAAGTGAGATAACTTACTCTTGGATGTTGCCAGAAAAATCTAAAAGTTTCTAAATGATTGGAAACAAAAGTTTTTAAATGATTGTTGGCCTCTCAGAAAGTTCAACCCCAGGGAGCACTGGCCTCTGCCTCATGTTGGAGGACAGGTTTGATGCTACATAACCAAGAGTGTGATTTCATTCATGCTGAAACTATTTTCCTGAAATTGGAGCCTTATTATTAAGCTACTGGGAAAAAATTCCAATTGAACCTTGGAAGATTTTTTTCTATTATGGTACCATTATAGTATTCAATTTGGTGAAAAATGAGCACTGAAGGCTTTCAACAATTTTCTAACGGAGCTTAAATTCAATTCTAAGGATAGTGACCATGTAATTGGCAAGGAAGGAGTACTTAATTCTTGGAACTGCACTGACGGGGAGACATAGCTTTCCCTGGCATTGGAGCCTGGGGCAGCAGGGTTGTGGGCAGACTGTATCTCACGATGGCTTCCTGGTGGGATATTGGAGTGGCACCTGCTCTGAGATGGAGATTTGGTTAATCCACTCACTGGGTACATTGCAAATATTTCCCTGAACACTCTAACTTTTCTTTCCTAGGACCTGAGTTTAAGCTTGTAAGGGGCATGGTGCATGGGTGTTGAAGAACAATCTCAGTGTTCATATTGTGGCATCAAGATGAGAATATGAATGCATTTTATTGTATCTTTGAGGGTAAGATTATTATTTTTGTTCATTATCTCTGTTGTCTTAATAACCTACCCTCACTGAATGAAAACCCCACCTAAGATAAAACACTGAAAACACCTATTTATCCTTTAGCTTCCTTCGAGGCAGTTTTCTCTTCCAGACCAAATTGGAAATCACAGCTTCAGGTGAAAAGGGAAACCACTTTTCAAATTTCCATGAACGCTTTTGAACTGTAACCAAGGTTAGGGACGGGTGTAATGTGAAATCTGCGTTGAAGGGTTCTTGTCATTTTCTAGATGCCAAGAAACATCTTTATAGAACTTACAAAGCAAAAAGCCTTTTTCATTTCTCCATATATAAAAAAGTGTCATGTGCAGGGTTGTCTGGATGAGATTTTGGGTGATACGTTTTGTGCAGCTGAATGGATGTTACGGTGGCTGAAAAGGTTGTGTACCCAGGCAGTAATTGCGAGTTCGTGCCTATTATGGACTCAGAGACCTGTTGGTCTAGGCAAGCACTTGATTTCTGAGAAAACTGCAGAAAAAAACAGTACCTCCGAGAGAGTCTGCTGAGAAAGGATGGTTTTCTTACAGTTTCCTTGTCTTTTGTTTCTTAAAAAATATTTTTCTGTTTATAAAAGTAATGTATGTGTTCAACATTAACAGCTTGATAATGCAAGAGAGTGTGAGGAAAACATGAAAAATCACCAAATAATTCCAGAAGCCTGAAAGCCCACTCCTATCCTTAGACCCTGTATTCAAAGTCTTCTCCACATGTGATTTGTATAATTGGAATCGCACAGTTTACCAACTTGGATGGCCCACTTTTGTCACTTCAGTTTATATCAGAAACAATTTCTCCTGGCTTCAAAAATTTTAATCACTACATATTATTCCATCGTATGGCAACTCTGTTTATCCAGCCTCCTATTGTTGGACATTGGGGCTGTTTTCTAACTTTTTGCTATCATAAATAAGGCTTCAGTGTACAACTCTGCACATAAATCTGTTTCCTGAGTATATACATTTTTGACACCTTTTCTGATTATTTCAAGATATATTCCTAGGAATGAAATTATGGGTATGGAAGAGTATGACTGTTTGAAAAAAGTTAATATATACTGCAGCACGTCTTTTAGAAAGTTTATGCCAAATTCCATTCCTTGCCTGTTCTTTAAAGCACTACTCAACACAATGTGTTTCCTTGGCTTAGGGATGCGGCTCTATTCAAAGAGATATTTGACCCAAGGAGGGACGCTCTTATTAGTCTTGCCATTGGAACCAAGGAAATGTAGGCTCCATAGCAGAGGCAGACAGGTTCAGAAATGCTGGCCTCTACTTAGAGGGTTGTATGCTCTGCTCTCCTGAGCTGCCCTGGCTCATCCCTGCCCCGCCTCCACATGCACCCTATGCTAAGGTGGTAACGAGCTATTTTTATGCAGTAATATGTGTGCAGCCCAAGCAAATGCTGCTGTGGTGTGCAGTTCCCTGAAGGGGCCAGGTTTCTCCCAGCCCCTCTGTACCTTTGCATCTTCCATCATCTGTGCTTGGAAAGCCCCTCCCCATGGTGCCACCTGCTCAGCTCTGGAAGTGACCAGGGGAGGCAGAAGGGAGCAAACACGGATAAGAGACCCAAGGCACATGGCCACCAACCTTGAGCATCTCATGGCCTGGTGAGGAGATGAGAAGCACTCCTGTGGTCAGAGACAATTTTGTCTTCTTTTTGGACACACAGGCAGGCAGGCTGCATTTCTCAACTTCTAATGCAGCTAGATTGGGATAGAGGAAAGTGAGTAGATGTGATAATGTCGCTTCTGGGCCTGGCCACAAAACCCCTGCAAGACCCTCCTTGCTCTCTCTTTCCCTTCGACAGCAACCCTGGAGGCCACACCCTGAAGAGGCAGCCTCATGAAATGGAAGGTGCCAAGGATCTCTGAAAGTTGTAGAGCAGAACCATCCCACTCCACCATCTGCAGTTCAACTGTAATAGGAGTGAGCAATGCACTTTTGTGTTAAGCCACTGAGATTTGAGGGGTTATCTATCACAGAAGCTAATATTACTTCTTCTAACTAGCACACTCATGAGCAACTACAACATACAGTGTGATGGAAGCTATGCCAAGTGAGTACCAAGGAGGGTATCCAAACCTCTGGAATATGTCAGAGTTTTGTATTACACCCTAAGGAAATGATGAGGAAAGACTTAGCACAAGGTATATTTGGAATGATTCTTGTCAGATTACAATAATAGTTAATATTTATTGGGTTCTTCCTATGTCCTAGACACTGTGCTAAGAGCTTTGCTAGATTAGCCTATTTAATCCTCTAGGTATTATCTCTCTTTATACCTGGAGAGAATGAGGTCTGGAGAGGTTAAGTAACTTACCCGAAGTCCCACAACCCTCAGTGGCAGAGCTGGACATCAACCTCAGTCTTACTCTGCTGCCAGCAAATACGCAGACATTAGCTAGGCAGCTGTTATTTGGAGGGAGAGAGGGCAGAGGCAGCAAAGTGGGCAGAGACACAGAGAAGGACTGATATGAGAAATATCTAGCATCCCAGTGGCAGGAATGCTGGGCAATTGGTGGGTGCTGACCGTGGTGCTGAAGTGGTGCTGGATTGTGGTAATGTCCTGAGGAAGAAGTCGGATAGGGTTGCAAGGGTTGCAAGGGTTGCAGGGGTTGCAGGGTGGCAGTCAGGGTAGAAACCTCAGCACAGAGGCAGAGAAGAACTTGACACATTTGGGAAACCACCAGATGTTGGCAAAGGTATACAGAGACTTCAGGGTTTTAGTTGTAGCTCAAAGAGATATACCTTCAGTCTCCCACAGGGCAAAGGCCTGTGCAGTCAACTGTGCTGAGAGAACAGCTGTGCATGGGGTATGGCCTATGACCAGATGTGGCCTCTATGACTAGCACACAGGGTGCACTGCATGGATACGTGTGGACCGAATGAACTGATGAAGGAAACAGGCAAATATGTCATTTAGAAAAGAAATGAATTGGGAGCGCCGTATCCATCATTGAACTTCTTTATTCAGCCACCCGATGGCCCCACTTGGCTGCCCTCTGCTTTTTCTGTTCCTAAACATCCTGACATTGAGTCTCTCATCTTTTCAGGGACTGAGAGTTTTTATTCTGGCTCAGTAGTTGCAGCCATCACAGAATTAAGTAATGACAAAGTGAGTTATTATCCAGCCCTGGCTTTGGCGGGGAATGTAACCTGCAGCTGAGATCCCTCACTGCTGGAGCACTCACACGACTGTCTAGGTAGTGACATGAAAAATGTCCCTAGAATCCCCCAGCTCAGGGCCATACATCCTCAGAGTCTCGACTCCACACTTGGTGGGGAATAATGTTGTTTTATGGAGAAGGGGAAGAGGGTGTAATTAGATTCCTCTTAAATGTTACATTCATCCTTGTTAATCAAAAATTAGTAGCCCTTAAAAAAAATAAACACAACTCAGCTCCCCAGGAAGCTGATAGCAGTTCCCGTGGCCTGTTTAATTACACAAAATGAAATAAAACATATTCCTCTACTCCTTGCCTGTGGAATTAACAAAATGAAGTATAATGGTGGCCATATCTGGGCAGTGGGATTAAAGGTGATTTTTAATTTACTTCTTTAAGCTGCTCCACGTTCGTTAATTTTTTTGTGATGAGCATGCATTGCTCATAAAAAGTATTTCAATTAGTAAAAAAAGGAAATATGGGATTACACTCCTCAAACCTGTAAACAAAAGATATATATGCACACCTACTGCAACTTTTTAGCAGTTCACCTACTCATTTTCTGACCATTCCTCAAGAGGAAGGCCATGTTTTCCTGATTACCACTCTGTCCCTAACAACAGTGTCTGGCCCATAGTAGGTGCTTATGAAGTAGCCGCTGAGGCAACTGAAAAACAGCTCTTTTCAATAGGGAGAAAAATGGCTAGTTAACAACCATGGGTTTCTGAAGACAGAGAGCCCTTTTGGTCCTTCTGGCATGTTTCCGTCTGTTAACAGCGAATTTGAAGTTCTTTCGAGGTAGGGGCTGTATAGAATTGAATCTTTCTGCAGAAGGTCTTTGTCTCTGTGTAACTGGTGACACAGGTGACAACATGGATGAATCCCAAAAGTATTGTGCTGAGTGGAAGGAGCCAGACAAAAAAGAGGGCATACTTGATGATTCAGTTTATATGAAGCTCTGGAAAATGTACACTAATCTACAATGACAGAAGGCAGATCAGTGTTTGCCTGGGGCTGAGGTACGGAAAAGGAGGGGCAGAAGGGAGAATGAGAAAGGAGTCCAAGACATTTCTGAGGATGATAGATACATGCACAATCTAGATCATGGTGATAGCGTCAAGGGTGTGCACATATGTCAGAACTCATCAACCTGTGCACTTTTGCATGTCAATCACATCTCCATGGAGCTGTTTAAAAAGAGAAGGTGCAGAGGAGCGGGAGAAATTGGAGAGACGAGAGGAGTCCCAATATGTACCGAGTCTGGGTACATGTGTCTTGTGAGAAATATAGAGGGATGGGATGCTGAGAAGGATGGAAACTCGAGGGCCTTCCAGGGTCTCAGGTTGAAATTGTTTGATGTGATGTAACTGCCCTTTCCACGCCTCTAAACATCCTCAGTGAATTAGATCACATGCACCCAATTCTGATGACAGTGAGTGTGTGTGTGCGCGTGTATACACGTGTGTGTGTGCATATGTGTACCAAGGGGGGACTGGGGAGAAGGGTGACATGGGATGCCACAAGTTGGCACAGGCAGGAGACAGAGCTAAGAAATGGAACTAGCTTGCAGAAGTAGAAGCTTGAAGGCAGATGTGACCTCTGGAAACTCAAGGCCTCCTTTTCCAACCCTCTGGAATTTGCATAAATCTTGGGAAGCCTCTGGGCTGCTACAGAGCATGCAGTCAGGACTTATCAACTTATCACATGTTTATTTAGTTCTCAAAGGCAGGCAGATCCCAGCTGACATCTGGATGCTGCTCCCACACTCAGTGACTGTTTGTTGAACGAATGCAGGAATATTATTTTGATTTGTTGACAGAAAAACAACCGGTGCTATTTTGAATATTGGCAACAGGAGGCAGGATGATGATGAATGGGCTGCCACTGGGGCTCAGGTCACCTTTCATCTGGTTAGTATGTTTCACAATGCCCATGCTTTAGGGGCCATGTCTTACAAGTCATACATTTAGCAAACATTGACCGGGGGCTTGCCAAGGGGCAGGCACTACATCAGATGTTGAGAGGAAACCAGTGGATGAGATTCAGGCCTTACCCTAACGAGCTTACAGCACAGAGCAGAACACACACAAATGAAGATACCATAATGCCGGTAGGGGTGTACTGTGGGGGTTGGCAAACTATGGCCCACAGCCCGAATCTGGCCCTCTACCTCCCTGTGTCAATAAAGTTCTACTGAAACACAGCCAGCCTATTCACAGATGTGGCAGCTTTTGGATTACAATGGACAAGTTGAGTCGCTGAGACAGAGATTGTGTGGTCCATCAGACCTATATTACTTATCATCTGGCTCTTTATAGAAGAAGCTTGCCAAACCTCCTCTAACAGAAGACAATACAGGGCAAGAAGCTGGACTGAAGTAAGAAGGTCAGAGTTACTGACACGGCTTGTTAGCAAACCCAACTCTCAGTGTTCCAGACTAGAGCATAAGATCAGTTAGGGCTAAGCATCGTCCTCATACTGCCTGTGTGGGCTAGCAAGAAGAAGAATGGACTTCCAAGAGTAGTCCCTTTCTCCCCAGGAGGAAGCACAAAACAGATGCTCCTGGTTTCATCAGCTTTCCAAGAAAGCAGTGTCTTGAGAGCCTCAGCACTGGGAACCAGGCAACATCATCTCCCCATGGTGGTCTCAGGGAGGTTCATTAAAGCCAACGGTGCCTAGCCAGTGACACTGGGAGAAAGTAAAGAAACAGAAGCAGTTTCTTCTATCTTTTTAAGCCCAAAGGGGAGGCCCAAACCAAGGAAGAGCATCAAATAATAATTAAGTGAAGATATTTAATTAGCATTCATTTGCACTGTTTATATTAAAGTCAGACCCTGATGGAAATCCTTTTTTATCCTTTGCAAAGACATATTAAATATTAACTCCTGAACAGGACACACTACGGTCTACAGCCTGGTTAAAAATTGTCTTTGGAAATAATTTATTTGCAATTCATTCATTAATTAAACAAACATTTATTGAGTTCCTATTATTTGCCAGGCCCACTTGAAGACTAACATGGTCCCTGCCCTCAAGGGGCTTATAGTTTAGTGTGGGGAGACAGGTAGTGAATGTGCAGGCAAGCAAGTGCATTTGATCTTTGTTATTCACCGTAGCTACGTCCTATAAAACTGCTACAGTGGCTCATGCCTGTAATCCCAGCAATTTGGGAGGCCGAGGTGGGGTGGACCACTTGAGGCCAGGAGTTTGAGATCAGCCTGGCCAACATGGTGAAACTCTGTCTCTACTAAAAACACAAAATTAGCCAGGCATGGTGGCGCATGCCTGTAATCCCAGCTACTCAGGAGGCTGAAGCAGGAGAATTGCTTGAACACGGGAGGTGGAGGTTGAAGTGAGCCGAGACTGTGCCACTGCACTCCAACCTGGGTGACAGGGTGAGACTCTGTCTCAAAAACAAAACAAAACAAACAAACAAACAAACAAAAAAGCCCAAAAAACTATGCAAACACCAAACCATTGCTCTCAGGAGGAATACACGGTTAGGTTCCTGCAAGCCTCTGGTCACAACATGTTTGTCAACTCATGAAGACACGGCCTTGTTTTACGTGCACTTCTGCTTAAAGACACCTTCCTTAATATAAACAGTTGATCACTACCATTGCACTCATGGCTAGCAGAGCTGTAACTCATGCCTGATGGAAGGTTATGCTAACACGTGTTTCTTCTGTAAGGCATGGCGCAGCCTTCTGCGCCCAGAGACGCTGGAGAGTACTTCAGCACTGTGCTCAGGGCCATTTCAAACAGCAAAATTGCGAACAAAACACACAAAATAAAAGAAAACCATGGCACTAAACAGATCACAAAAACGGCACTTATTTGTAGTATGAGAGCCGAAATAAGAAGGCAAAGTAGGCCGGGCGCGGTGGCTCAAGCCTGTAATCCCAGCACTTTGGGAGGCCGAGACGGGCGGATCACGAGGTCAGGAGATCGAGACCATCCTGGCGAACATGGTGAAACCTCGTCTCTACTAAAAAATACAAAAAACTAGCCGGGCGAGGTGGCGGGCGCCTGTGGTCCCAGCTACTCGGGAGGCTGAGGCGGGAGAATGGCGTGAACCCGGGAGGCGGAGTTTGCAGTGAGCTGAGATCCGGCCACTGCACTCCAGCCTGGGCGACAGAGCGAGACTCCGTCTCAAAAAAAAAAAAAAAAAAAAAAAGAAGGCAAAGTAAAAGAAGGGCCTTGTTTGAGCTCAGCTGTGAATGTGCACATCAGGTGAACTCAAATTTTTCCCTGCTCTGCACTCCTCCAAGAATAACCATGAAAGCACCGTAAGTATTAATGTTGGGGTAACAAATATATTTTATTGAGTAGGTGAGTTCACAGATACGGAATTTATGAATAATGAGAATCAACTGTAATTCAAGGCAGAGAGAATGATGTGTGCATGGTTCCTGAATGGGAAAGAAGCTTGAGGAAGAAAGGCTGTGTGGTTGGAGGAGAGACTGCCGGAGGAGAGGAGAGGAAGCTCTGTGCCAAGGCCAGCCAGGGGGCTTCCTGGGCCAGGGCAGAGGGTCTGGGTTTTACTTAGTGTGAAATGGGAGGCACTAAAGGGTTTCATCAGCAGAGATATGGGATCTGAGCTTCAGTTTAACAGGATCACCCTGATGTGGATGGTACCTTGTAAGAATGAGAGACAAGTCAGGGCAATTATTGTCATCTGGGTGGACGATGGTGGTGATTTAGACAAAGTTTGTGCAGTGCAGTTGCAAGAACTGCAGAGATTCTAGATATATTTTGGAGATGAAGGCCAGTTGCTGTGCTTTGCCAGTGACTAGGTAATCTATGTTTTAAGTATTTGGGAAATATTTACTTACTGAGATGTAAAATGTTTCATCTTTATAACTTTAGGGTGAAGCATCAAACAGTCATCACTTGCCTAGAGATTTGCCCTGGCGGCTGCCAAGTCCCCACTCCCAGTGAACTCCCTGGTGGGAGTTCCAGGTGGATCCAGTGTGGACTCGAGGGACGTCTCCTCATGTGCTCACCCTGCTGGATCCTCTGGTCCTTCCACCTTTACAAATTTCAAAAGAAGCCCCAGACACAAAGAATATGAGTGAATGGGGAACAGAGATGAAATGGGCCCGCTGCACACGAAGATCCCTCCTTACACAGAATTATAAAAAGATATCACGGTTGTTTAAATAACCTGCATACTCTACTGAGCATGATTTTTTGTTTTTTTAAACAGTGTTTTCTCTTGCAAAACAAAAGAAAGAAATGTTTCCCTGTTGAGAACTTCTTTGAGGCAGGTGGATCACGAGGTCAGGAGTTCAAGACCAGCACAGTTCCGTATAACAGTGCTGTTAACTTAGCAGCCAGACCCCAAATCAGCATATCCTGAGTCTACGCAGGCCCCAGGGTAGAGTGCACACGGTCCCCGGGAGTCAAACAGACCTGGGCCGGCCTGGCTCCTTCCTCCATCTCCTGTCTTCTTTCACCAGCAGGTCTGATCCACTTCCCTAAAACAGCCAGGCTAGGTTGGCCGCTTTCTCTTATAGCCACACCAAATTGCTCAAGGTTACAATACAGTAGCTGGCATTTACTTTGTCCCAGGCACTGTTCCCTGAATCTTCTGCATTAAATCACTCTTCATTTCACAACAACCCTGTGGGTCTCTGATTACCCCCTTTATACAGGGGAAGACAATAAGGCTTAGGAAGATTCAGGAAATTATCCAAAGAAATTCACACTCAGATTCACACTCAGGAAATCTGACTCAATGACAGCCGTCCTCACCTCTCTGCTCTTCTGCCTCCCAAACCAAACTGAAGCCAGAGAAGCGTGCCCTGTGTGTGCAATTACAACCAGCCCCAATAGCTTGCTGTCTCCGACTTCTGTTTTTCAGAATAAAATTGTGTGTTCCATTTCTGATTTTAGTTGATGGATTTATGGCAGCTTTCACTGCTGATAGCCACAGCAAAAATCACTGCCGCCAGATGCCTGTAAGAGCATGGGGAGGGAGTCTGGCCAGACCTCCACGGACTCAAGGTTGCTCCCTAGAGTCAAGGTTGCAGGAAGTCCCTAGGGATGCATTCTTCCCGGCTTGCTCTTTTCATAGCAGAGGCTCTTCCTGCCATCATCTGATGACAGGGATGGCTTGGCCTGCTGGACATGCACTTGTTGCATGGGTTGATGATAATAAACGCTTTTACAGACTCTGTGTGTCATGGTTTCTTTCCATTTAACTATTTCATGCCCACTTCCCTGTGCATTCTATTCCTGTGATTGTGTTAGGGAGAACAAGGCTCTATCATAAACTTCCTAATTTTGCCAAACTTACTATAGGCAAATAGAGACTCTCGGACTTGAAGGATGTGTTTTCCTTATGGAAGCAAAGGAAACTGAACTTGACTCTTTTTATTCCATCCAAGATTCAGGCTGTCCCTAGAAACTACCCCAGAGTGGCTGCACAGGAAAGGACAGACCTCTTCTGATCTCTTACAGCCTTGCAAAGAAAAGCATAGAGCTGGCCGGACACAGTAGCTCGTACCTGTAATCCCAGCACTTTGGGAGGCCGAGGCAGGTGGATCACGAGGTCAGGACTTCAAGATCACCCTGGCTAATATGGTGAAACCCCATCTCTACTAAAAAATACAACAATTACCAGGCCTGGTGGCACGCACCGGTAATCCCAGCTACTCAGAAGGCTGAGGCAGGAGAATCACTTGAACCCAGAAGGCAGAGATTGCAGTAGGCTGAGATTGCACCACTGCACTCCAGCCTGGGCAAGAGTGAAACTCCATCTCAAAAAAAAAAA
>NW_016803937.1:5798040-5820302 GCF_001698545.2 Rhinopithecus bieti
TCCTGTTCAAAAAAAAAAAAAAAAAGAAAAAAAAAAAAAAAAAAAAAAAGAAAAGAAAAGCACATAGCCCAGGGACCACAACTGCCAGACTAGTGCCCAGACTTCCTGAGCACAAATCCCCACGTGTCCATCTTCCAGAAGTGTAACCTTGGGCAGATTTTTAATCTTGCTGGGCCTCGGTTTCCCCACCTGAAACATGGGGAGAAATAATAATATCTAGGTCATAGAGTCACTGCAATGGATAAAGAAGAAAAGAATTCAGGGAAGGTGTTTAGAACACTGTGCGTGGTACATAGCATTAAATTAACTGGTTAGCATTTTTAGCAAAAAGAGCATAATGTGTAGTCATTTACTAAAGGTGTCTCTTTGAGACTCGTAGGGGTGTTTTTGTAAAATTTTTGGTTTCATGCCTTATGGACTTGGTTTTTTTTTTGCTTTCCACAAGCCAGTCCCGGGTACCTCACTGTTTAAATCTCATGATAACAGTCTCTTCCTCATTCCTGGTAAAATCCAAGGGGGCAGATAGAAGTTTCTAAATAATAAGTTTTGCCATCTGCTGTTTGCTTGCCTGTAAGCAAGCATTCAGAGATGGCAGTGCCAATGAATGGACGGTGAGCTGCTATTAAAGGTAGGAGATGAACAACTGATTCATGAACGTTTGCAACTTGGCCCTTTGGTGGAGGTAGGCTTCATTTTGCAGTTTTTCTAGAGCACACATATAACATAGTCATATTTTCTGCTAGTAAAACTATTCCTAGTTTGGGCATTAGGATTAAATTTATCAGTATTTTAAGATGCTCTGCAAAGTACATCACACTGTGCAAATAACACCATGAGTTGTGGATACTCTGTCACCCAAACAAGTTTAGGATCCAGTTGAATGTTTGAAGTGAAATGAATCAGAGGAGACTGTTCCTCTGAGCAAAAGAGGACGTGACAATTCAGAACCTCTAATCATTCCTAGTCCGCTGTCTGTCAGGATTCATGGTCGCAAGCAACAGAAACCAGCATGGGCTATGTTAGGTGGAATAAAACAAGAACAGACCAGGTTGACATTAGCCATCATAGAATGGATAGAAACCCAGAGGACAGACTGGAAAAATGAGTAGCCACCAAATAGAACTCAATGGGAGGGAGGGAGGGATTAGGGACCACCACAAAGAGAACAGCCGAGTTCTCATATTGTGCTTCCCATGCAATGAACATGACCTCTGCTCACCCCCCAATCACTCATGAAAGAGCATCCAGTTTGCTGGAGTTGTCTCATGTCCCATATCCACTCCTGCTGCATTGGGAGAGAATGGGAGTGGTTACTACCTCCCACCAACACTGCACAAAACAGGGTTTTCTCCAAAAGAGGGTTTAGGATGCTATGACGGACGATAAAGGATGGGGAGCAGCCAGGAATGAAAAACATCCACTCCAAATCCCCTCCACAAATTTGAGTGTTCTGCAGTGCCCGTGATGACCTCCACAGCAGACTTGCTGTTATGACTGTCCCCAGCTGCCCTCTGTGAGGATGGGTGCTTATGATGTAAGAGTTAAACATTTGCATATTCAGCCCCCAGACTAAAGAATGTCTCTGTCACAAAACAGGAACAGGTGACATAGGCCAGCAACCAGGTAAATCTCTGCAGGACACAAAGAGCCAAGAATGCTACAGAACAGGGCTGTGACTTGCAGAGGACATGGTGTGACTCTGGGCA
Source organism: Rhinopithecus bieti (assembly GCF_001698545.2). Classification (NCBI taxonomy): domain Eukaryota; kingdom Metazoa; phylum Chordata; class Mammalia; order Primates; family Cercopithecidae; genus Rhinopithecus; species Rhinopithecus bieti. Next base: position 5,799,747 of record NW_016803937.1, read on the forward strand.
GACCATCAGGGCAAGAGAAGGCACTCCACCCCAATACCTCCCTTTGAGCTGGACTAGGGAGAGTCAAGCCAGGCCCTGATCTTGGTCACAAGTTTTAAGGAGACACTGAAAAACTCAATCATTCAGATAGATGTTTTCATGCAGTATCTTAGAAATCAAAACTAATGCAAAAATTAGCCAGGCATGGTGGCTCACGCCTATAATCCCAGCATTTAGGAAGACTGAAGTGGGCAGATCACTTGAGGTCAGGAGTTCAAGATCAGCCTGGTCAACATGATGAAACCCCGTCTCTAGTAAAAATACAAAAATTAGCCAGGTGTGGTGGCACATGCCTATAGTCCCAGCTGTTCAGGAGACTGAGGCAGGAGAATGCAGTGAGCCAAATTGTGCCACTGCAATCCAGCCTGGGCAATAGACTGAGACTCTGTTTAAAAAAAAAAAAATTGCAAAATTCATAATAAGCAAAACATCAGATTTTTAAATAAAGCAGGATCATTGTTACTGATTTTTCCTTTTGTGCCCAGCTCACATATGACTCAGCATGGCGCTGACGTGCACAAGCTGCTTTTCCTCTTTGGCCCATTTCTTCTTCTGTAAACTTAAAGATAGGATCAGAAATGCTGTGACTCTGTGGATCCCTGGATCAAGAATAGAAATGAGTTCAGCCTGCGTGGCAGATGCTCTGGGCCAAGCCTGTGCCTACAACCTGGTGGACTAGGCAAAAGCAGATGCCCTTTCTGCAACAGACAGTTAGCAATGTTGAGTAAACTGTGAGCCTTTCACCCATGGAAACCCACAGCTAGGCTCCGAAGAAAAAGAAGAGAAATCTCTGAATTTAACAAATATCTAGACTATAAAATAGTTATGTTTAAAATGATTGGGGAAGAGAACAGGGACCAGGAAGAAAGGATAGAACATAATTAAATAGAAAAGGCAAATGTGAAGAGTAGCTAAATATAAAGTCTAGAAATCTGATAGAGCATTATCTCATTAATATTTTGGACACCCCTGTGAGATGGGTGTGATCATCCCTGTCCTATAGATGAGGAAGGGATGTCGAACCTTTTGTGAGTGAAAGAGATGGAATTCAAATCCAGCTGTATTTATGCCAAAGAACTTTTTTTTTTTTTTTTTTTTTTTTTTTTTGAGACTGGGTCTGTCACCCAGGATGGCATACAGTGGTGCAATGTCGGCTCCCTGCAACCTCTCCCTCCCAGGCTCAAGCGATCCTCCAACCTCAGCCTCCTGAATAGCTGGGATCACAGGCATGCACCACCATGCCCAGCTAATTTTTCTATTTGTGTGTAGAGATGGGGTTTCGCCATGTTGCCCAGGTGGGTCTCAAACTCCTGGGCTCAAGCAATCCACTCGTTTTGGCCTCCCAAAGTGCTGGGATTACAGGTGTGAGCCACCGTGCCTGGCCAGCTATGTACTTTTCTTTGCAAGGCTCTAAGGGGATTCTCAGGAAGCAGTGCCTCATGCGACACAGCACCAGGCAGGGCCACTCCTCCCAACATGAGAGTGTCCCAGGGCTGGGCCACAGCCCTACGTTCATTTCCCTCTTTGGGGATCATAGTCTCAATGATTTAAATTCTATCTGGATGTTGATGACAACCAGGCTTTTACCTCTAGCATAAATGCCCCCAATACCCAGCTCATGTGCTCCCTTTATCTACTTCAAACTCAACAAGTGCAAGACTGAGTTCCTGTACTTCCCTCCCCCAGGTTACTTCGCCACTTCTCCAGAGAGCTTGCAAAGTGCATAGATGTGCCCTCTGTGCTTTCAATTGCTTGGACAAAAGTCTTGGAGTCAATCTTTACTCTTCTCTCTCTCTCTCTCTCTCACACACACACACAGACACACACACACGGCACAGTTGGTTAGCAAATCCCTGTCACCAGTACCTTCAAAACATTCAGGGCCTGGCGCAGTGGCTCACGCCTATAATCCCAGCACTTTGGGAGGTCGAGGCAGATGGATCACTTGAGCCCAGGAGTTCGAGACCAGCCTGGCCAACATGGTGAAACCCAGTCTCTGCTAAAAATACAAAAATTAACTGGGTGTGGTGGTGCATGTCTGTAATACCAGCTACTCCAGAGGCTGAGGCACGAGAATCACTTGCACCAGGGAAGTGGAAGTAGCAGTGAGCCAAAATTGTGGCACTGCGCTCCAGCCAGAAAGACATAGCCAGACTCTGTCTCAAAAATAAAACAAGAACAACAACAAATTCAGTATCTGCTGTTTCTCACTGCCTGCACTGCAACCATCCCTGCCCAGACCCATGTGGCCTCTTACCTGGATTACTATGGCACCCTCCACTCCAGTCCTGTGCTCTGCCTCTGTCTCCCTTTCCCTTAACTGCCCCTCTTTCCTAATCCCACCAACCTGCTTAACACTTTCTCCATCTTCTCCAGAGCATCGGCCTCATCTCCCACCTTCCCCCAACTCGCTGTGTGCTGGGCACACTCCTGCACACTCTGCCTTGGGGCCTTTGCACTTGCCTCCGCTACCTGGACCTCTCCACCCTGGACAGCTGTGTGGCTCATCCCCACTTCCTCCAGTTCTTCACTGCAGCGTCACAGCATTGGTGAGGCTTGTGCTGACCCCCTGTCTAGAGTAACGACTCCCCTCCTTCCTTCTCTGCTTTCTTTCTTTGCATTAATCACCAGCTACTATGCCATTTATTGTATTTATCAATTCTCTCATTCTTTTTCTCTCTTCCATAGGAATATCATTTCCATACCAGATTTTTTTTTTTTCTTTTTTTGAGATGGAGTTTTGCTCTTGTTGCCTAGGCTGGAGTGCTGTGGCGTGATCTTGGCTCACCACAACCTCCGCCTCCCGGCTTCAAGCGATTCTTCTGCCTCAGCCTCCCGAGTAGCTGGGATTATAGACATGTACCACCACGCCCAGCTAATTTCGTATTTTTAGTAGAGACGGGGTTTCACCATGTTGGTCAGGCTGGTCTCACATTCCTGACCTCAGGTGATCCACCCGCCTTGGCCTCCCAAAGCGCTGGAATTACAGGTGTGAACCACTGCTCCCGGCCAACAGATACTTCTAATTGTTTCTGGGGCTGCTGTATCCCCCAAAGCCTAGAAAAACACCCAGTATGTTGTAGGTGTGGGATGAATGAATGCAGAGATAGGTTCTCCTGCCACAGCCCTAGTCCAAATCCCTAGGTCCCCCTTTCACATGTGCAGACTACATGCTGGGACTCAAGAATACTTAGAAGCAGCCATATAAGGAGGTCGGATCTTCTAGTGAGGTTCCTGCCAACGCTATTGGAATGCATGAGGAAATCCCCAAATTAAGCCTTTGTAGGAGGACTGTAGTTTAGAGCCTCATCACTTGAAAATACAAGCTTTGAGATTCATTTGGAAGCAAATTGGGAGCAGATGATGAAATGCATTTCTTGAATTAGTTACATGAGTCACCGCCTGTGGTTTCATTACCCGTGTTAGGGTTAATGCCATGATGAGCTCCTCGTGCTTGCTGGCTGATGGGTGTTGGTGATTGACAGACAAACTCAGATAATAAATCAGCTATTTTCCCTATGCAACTGACTTTGGTTGCAATCCTGAAATGTGTGGCTTTTTCAATCAGTGCAATGTTAGTAGCTTATGTAGCAATCCTCATCTATTTCAAATGGGTTTATTAAGAAAAAAAAGCTAAGTAGATTTAACAGCTTAGAAAATATTGGTCAAGGAACAATATTAACATGTGTCAATATTTTCTATATTGGTTCTGAGGATTAATTTCTAAGGCTGACAAGAAGGACCCTGATAATTATATTCAAATATAGCCAATTTGAAACCATGTTTTCAATAATGAAAGTCTGGCCTGTGGCAAATTTATAACAACATATGTAGATGGATGTTAAAAAGGTGGTTGCTTTGTAAAATAGCCTTTCATCTGTTTACCCAAATGGCCAGATGTTTCATATTAACCAAATCGAGCACCTTTAATTGACATGAATAATGAAAATCTTCAGTCTCTGGACCATTATAAAAGCCAGGATTCCATTTTTAGCTAACGAAGCTCTTAAAACTTTAAAATCCCATAGTTTAATTTGTGAGGCTTTGTTTCCCCAGCATCTTCATAACAGAAAATCCGACCACTAAAAATAAGATCTGTGCTACTATATTTGCATAAATAATTTAAAAATTCCACAGCAGAATAGGCAATAGAATGTATTGCTACCATAAACTTACAATGGAAGAATATCACTTTAATTAAAAATCACAAAGGCACTACTGTAAACAATCCATTTATGCTTCAAACTCTGTGCTTCTTGACTTAAGAAGGAAAAAAATATTAACTCATTAAAAACAAGAACCAAAACAATGACCTCATCCCAGATCCTTTTATTGAGGTCAGTAACCACATTTAATTAAGATGAAGCGTTAGTAATATAGTTTAGTACATGAAGGCCTTCTCTTAATTTCCCCAGGTAGAAATGTTATTATTTGGTCTTTAACTTCTGATTAAAATTTAAAAGGTGGGAGTCACCCCAATCTAAACTCTTAAATCTGGTTTTGAAACCTGCTTTTGGGATTAGAAATCTTCCTTCCTCCCAATAAATGGTAGGCTACTACATATTTTTGAACTCCTATGTTTCTGAGAATGCCAGTGATGACAAAATTCACATTTTCAAGAGAGCTGATTTTTGCCTTTACTTCCAAAGGTCTTAGAAGATACAGAATAAAATGTCCCATAGCCAGTCAATGATGGCTTTTGCTTAATTTCCCATCATTTTTCATGATTTCCTTTGAATGAGCTCCAATATTAGATTAAACAAGGTGTTAAAGAAAAGGACTTGATGAATCATGAGAAGACCAGTAAAAATGGAAATTGGGCATTTTAACAAATCTTTTGGGGCTGAAATGTCATTATTCTACGTTGTATTCTTTACCAGTTTGAATGCATGAATGAATTCTACTGTAAAGTTAAAAAGCATCCAGGTCCGAAAGACTAGGAGGAAGGAAATGACTTAAAAAAGACTGAGTCCCAAAGAAATCAGGACAAAGCAGTTGTAGTTTTCAAAGACACGAGTATTTAATTTGGATCTGATTCAGATATTCTGTGTTCAAAGAATAGGCTCAATTTGGATCAAGGCTTCGGAAAAAGGGTTGGCTGATGGAAATGGCTCTTTAATGTAACTTTCACGGACTTCGAAAGTTCTGTGAGAGACCTGTACGTCCTTCTAACGTCTCCCTACTAGGACTGGTTACCCTTTCTGGGATTGGTTTAAAACAAGGCCAAATGCAAATGTTTTCATGGTTGGTAGACATTAGTCAATGTTTGAAGATTAAAAGAAAACAAAACCTATGATGTGGTTTGGATCTGTGTCCTCACCCAAATCTCATATTGAAATATAATCCCCAATGTTGGAGCCTGGTGGGAGGTGATGGGATCAGGGGAGTTAACACCATCCCTCCTTGGTGGTGTCTTCAGGATAGTGAGTTCTTGTGAGATCTGGTTGTTTAAAAGTGTGTAGTACTTTGGCCCACCTGCTCCGGACATGTGAAGTGTCGGTTCCCTGTTCGCCTTCTGCCATGATTTTAAGTTTCCTGAGGCCTCCCCAAAAGCTGAGTGGATGCTGCCATGCTTCCCGTACAGCCTGCAGAGCCATGAGACAATTAAATCATTTTCTTTATAAGTTACCCAGTCTCAGGCATTTCTGCTTAGCAATTTGAGAATGTACTAATACAAGCTATGTCTACATTTTTTTTTTTTTCCTAGATGGGGTCTCACTCTGTCACCTAGGTTGGAGGGCAGTGGCATGATCTTGGCTCACCGCAACCTCCACCTCCCAGGTTTGAGCGATTCTCCTGCCTCAGCCTCCCAAGTAGCTGGGACTACAGGCAAGCACCACCACGCCTAGCTAACTTTTTTTGTATTTTTAGTAGAAATGGGGTTTCACCATGTTGGTCAGGCTGTTCTTGAATTCCTAACCTCAAATGATCCACCCACCTCGACCTCCCGAAGTGCTGGGATTACAAGCATGAGCCATCACACTCGGTCATCCTATGTCTACTTATGCTGAAAAATGTGGGCATGCAGTCACTCCCAACCCAGCTGCCATTAATCTATTCTACTTGGTTACTGAGTACTGGTCATGCACCAGCCCTAATGCTGGGATTGGGCTGTTTCAAGACATTTGAGCCCTTAAGAATTTTTCTCTGTTTATGGTGGCCTCACCCCAAATTGTATCAAATGTACTAAAATGTACCCACACTAAAAACACATTTGTTTCCTATAACATGTTTGAAATTATTTTTATACTTTTGCTTTAGGAATTACTGTGCTATAAGAAATATTCTACTAATAATCACCTAAAATTTATCTGCCATTCTTGCAAGGTGAGAGCTACAAATAGTTTGCGAATGTGAAGACACTTTTGCAAATATTATATTTAACCTGCTAAAGTTGTCATGATTCCGTGGACAGTTGATATTTATTAATTTCAATTTTCCTGCTTTCTTTTTGAATTTTGGAGGCAATAGACTATGTATTCAGGTACCTGACATTTTTGTAGACCCACGGAAAGTCTGAAGGTCTTAGTCCTGTGCCTAAAGTGCTTAACTAACTCAGTGGTACTGAGGAAGCTCTGGTGGTTCATCAGGGAAGGAGATAAAAAGATGACTGTTACTCTCTCTGAGCACAAAGTCTAGTGGGAAGATGGACAATTATGCCAAGGATTGGGGAAGTGTGAAGCTTGGTGAAGTTACACTAAGAGATGCTCAAAAAGCCTTAAGCCAACATCAGCAGTAGGCGCAGTGGTGTGGATAAAGCTCCCATGTGCTCATTCACCACATTAACTCAGCCTCTGTAAACCCTGCTTGTGTGCTTTCCTCCTTTAACCATGGCTCAGGGAGGTTCTGCTCTCCTCATCAGTAAAAAGGGAGACCAAGAGGTTCTCATTTACAGGGTGGTTACAAGAAGACTGGTAACAGTGCTTTTGGTAAAGTTCTATATAAAAATGTTAGGTATTTTAATCATCCCAGCAGCAATATTATTACCATCATTCTCAAAACCCATGTCTGCAGGGGGTTGTGAAAATCTTGTCCGAGTTTGGTCTGGCACCCAATTCCCTAGAGGCAGAGACCTATGCACAGCCAGGAGGAGAGCAGGGTTTCTGGGGAATCCAGCCATCTGCTGAAAGTGAGCCAGGCACGGTGTAGGGGAAAAAGCAGTCTGTGCCACTCTGCTCCATCTCCTTGGCTGGGGATCATTGGTTCTTAGTTCCCAAGGAAGCAATTTACTTAATTCCTTCTTCCTCCCTCGCTTTCTTTCTTCCTTTATAGGGACACCATCGTTTGCAGCAAAAGTTCTTGCTGTTATGACGATAAGCTCCCTGGGAGGCTGTGGACAGGGTCTATTTCTTTCAACAGCGAATTCACCGCACCTAGCACAGTGTCAGGTCCACAGTGGGCTCTCCACAAATACCATGGCATGAATGAATGCATCATTGCAATCCATACGCTGTTCTCTAGCACTAGTCTTTAGCAACATCATCTATTATTTTGATTATGCAAATATCTAATATCACGAGATATTTTTCCCTTTTAAAATATACCCTGTAGTTATTTATTAAGTAGAAAGTTTCCATCTAAAAGGTGTTCATGGCAGAAAGTGCTATCTACCTTACAATATCCATTCTTCCTTTCTTCCTTAGTAAAGAACCTTGGTTTAAAAAGCAAGACACATTGCTACCCAGTCAAATGACCATACTTCCCATAATCCCTTGTAGCTAGGTGTGGCCATGTGACCAATTTTGCCCAACAAGATTTAAATAAAAATGTGGTTGATTCCAGAAAGTCTCCTTCAAAGAGAGGGGGATTATCCCTCTTCTTTCCCCATTTCCCATCCTGCTGTCTGGAATGCAGATATGAAAGTTGGAGCACTAGCAACCATAACAGACCATAAGGAAGAGGGTGCCAGTCTAGACATGGTAAAATAGTGAGCAAGTAGAACCCTGTGTGGGGCTGTGTGGGGCTGCCACTGTCCCTGGACTGCCATGTCTGCTCTAGACCTACTTTATGTGAGAAAAAAATGAAAGTCAACTTCTATCTTCTCTGAGCCACTGTCATTTTGAATTTTCCTGTTATGTTCAGCCAAACTTAGTTCCCACAGATAAAATACTTGACACATACTTGCAGGTCTCCCTGGATGAATGACCCTTTCCAAAAAACGTGTTGAGCAGTGATATGAAATTTTACATGGGTAGAAACAATTTTTCTCTTCAACACATATCTTCTGTATTCAAAGTGTAGGCAGAAGTCTCTGCTGTGGAATTTTTACTATAGATCCTGGGCAAGATGAGTTCTGTCTGAAAAATGTTTGGAATAGGAATTGTTACTTGGTTGCCCTTGATTGTAGAGAGAAAGAAGTGGGTCCTCCCCACTATTCAGAAGGATTTAGCTGCTGGCTGCCTCCCTAACGTAACCAAATTGGGATCTGATGGAAGGGTTAGTTCCTGTGTTTCATTTCACTGTTGGAGAAGGTTTAGTAAATGTAGTTACCTTCATTTTGCATAATTATCTTTGAGGTTCTTTTTTTTTTCTTTTTTTTTTTTTGTGATGGAGTCACACTTTATTGCCCAGGCTGAGTGCAGTGGCAGGATCTCTGCTTACTGCAACCTCTGCCTCCCAGGTTTAACAAGTTCAAGCAATTCTCCTGCCTCAGCCTCCCAAGTACCTGGGATTATAGGGATACACCAGCATGCCCGGGTAATTTTTGTATTTTTAGAAGAGACATATTGGCCAGGCTGGTCTTGAACTCCTGATCTCAAGTGATCCACCTGCCTCAGCCTCCCAAAGTATTGGGATCACAGGCGTGAGCCACCGTGCCCAGCCTGAGCTACTCTTTCTAACAATAATGAGCAAACCAGTTCAGTTACATGAGTGCACTCCTCATTAGAGATACTCCAATATCATCAGGATATTTTACCTGGTGCACCTGGGGTGGGGGACAGTTTCAGCTACCCTGAAAGTGGAAGCAAGTCTTATCATCATCACACATGGAGAGGACAGAGTGGGAACCTGCTCTGTTTTAGGACCTGATGTACGTGATCTTGGAGAGGAGAAGGACTTTCTAAACTGTGACATCAATTTAGAAATAATGGTAAATATAAATTTGACTGCCTAGACTTAAAAACAAAGAATTCTGTATATGCCAAAAAACATTAACAATACAGAGTAATACTTTTGCTCAACCAAAGTATTTTCAGGGACTTGTCTTCAGGATATTAATGATGCATTAAACAATTTCACTACAAGCATGCCCACTAATGTTTTAAAAAACTGCAAACAAGTGTAAACAATGTAAATAGTCAACAACAAGGGAATAAATAAACAGATGAGTAATGGAATAATAGCACACTATTCAGCAATGAAAAATAATGGCTATTTCTTGGGACAGAAAGCTGTTCAGCATATACTGGGAAATAAACACGGTGAGTTTTGAGGGTGGATAATGCAAGCCAATTTTGGTAATGAAGAACAGAATACTCACATACGTGACTGAGGTAGATAGACCCAAGTGGTGAAAAAGGGATTTCCTTGTCTGAGATGATGACAGATACTTTATTATCTTCCTGATTCTTACCTGTCTTTTCAAAAGTTTCTTCCAGAAACTATCTTAACTTTATAATAAGGATAAGAAGAAAGTGTCATTAAAAAGAAGAATTTCATCTGTCACTAGACCACTGCTGTTCATTTTGGTTTGGATAATAACACAATGTGAAGGGCTTTTTAGCGAGTCTTAATAACCCAGGCTTTTTAGTGAGAAGATTCCCTCTGATGTTTGGACACCCCTTGTCTTTGGAGTCACAGCTTCCTTGGAGATCAAGGTACCCTTTGCTGACTTGAGCATTCCCTGGGGAGATGAGAGGGTGTCTGGCCGCGGTCAGCAGAGGAGCGGTGGTGCCCGAGACGTGCACTTCCTCACGCGAGGCAGGACATGGCCCAGGAGCTGGACTTAGCTGGAAGTGTGTTCCTAAGTTGCGGTGGGGTTGGGGTTGGGGAGGCGGCTTCCCATTTTGACCACGGAAGGAGACCCCTCAGGGAGGAGGTAACAGTGGCCATTAGGATGGGCAGGCCCCGCCACAGGATCTCAAGATCTCAGCATCTCAGGATCCCGGTCTCTCATGGGGGCCTTTAGTTTCGAGGGCCTGATAAATAAGGTGAGATGAGATGGGGTTGTTGGAGCTGAATCACAGGGAATGTCAGAAAAGACAGAGATAGTGGGGTGGGGAGAGAGAGAGAGACAGAGAGACAATCAGGCAGAGAGACAGAGGAAGGAGGAGGAGTGAAGCTGGATAGGTAGTCAAGGAAGTGACCATGTTCTCAGGACGCAGCAGCAACTGTGGTGACCGCACAGCCAACATAGTCAATCTCAGGATTTGCACGGTAACTGAGCTCATTCAAGCAAAGCTGTCTTCAGTGGAGACTTTCCCCTTCAGAGAACATGCACATTTTCATTTTACCTGTCCTTCAACTGACTCTTTGCTCATCATAATCGGGAAAAACACAGCCCTGGGTGGAGATTTTAGATGCTAAAGAGACATGCGACTTATGAATGAACATGTACAGCTACTGCACAGGTGCACCCGGAAGACCACCCAGAACAGCTTCCTAGTAATGCCTCTTCCCACCTCCTTATGAATAACCATGAAGACTCCCAGAAGGGAGCCTCCCTGGTGTGGGTCTTTGCTGTCTCATTCTTGCGAGCAGCCCACCCTGAATCCTCTCTCTCAGAGTGTACTGGCGATTCTGCACCTAACTTTCAACATATTCTTTTTCTGTTGCAATAAATTACTCTATGCTGCACTTCTTTTGCTGTGTGTCTCTTGTTTAAATTCTTTTAAACTAAGAAGACAAGAACAGAGGTATCACATCGGCAGTCAACAGAAGGAAAAAGAACGAGATATTAGAGATACTAAAATGTTATCAGGAGATGCTTGACTCCTGTTTTGTGGAGGAGGAGGAGGAGAAGAAGGAAGAGTTCTCTTTGAGATAAGTTTCTTCTTCCAATACCTATTCCCTGAAGAATCATTACAACAGCAGCAGTAACACCACGATGTGCAAGGCCGTTGCATCTGTCGGAGAAGACTGGGTAACTCAGCATAGACAATTAGATTAGAAAACTGTCTCCCTCCCTGGCCCCTCTCTGCAGCCCCATTCTTCCGCTGCACACACAGGCCCCCAGGGACAGCACTTCTCAGTGTGCAGGATCAAAGGCTGCAAATAATTAATGAGCCTCTTTTTCCCAAAGAGCTCCCGTGACAACAGCTCAGCCTGTCGGTGATGTTATCCCGGCTTTACTCCAGGAGAGGAGGGGAAGAAAGGGAAAGGAGGGAAAGCTGGTGGGGGGGAAGGATGGAAGGGGGGAAGGGAGGAAGGGAAACGGGGGGGTCCAGCCAGTGCTAGGCTGAGAAAGGGTCACATGTGGGCCGCTGTGGCTGCCAGCAGGAAGGAATATGCGTGAGGAGTGAGGCCAGAGAAATGTGTGCAGTACACACATATGCACATGCACGGACACATTTACTTTGTTCCAAGGCTGGGAAAGGGATTAGTCCAGTCATCACTCAGCCAGGCCAATTTGTAAATGCTAGAATTCTTAGGCAGACCTAAGAGACACATTGTCCCTCCCTCCCCAGGCTGGAATCCTGTCTCAGGCAGCTGCAGAGACACATTGCAGCTCTATTTTCTGTGGGGTTCACAAGGTTGACCTTGGTGCCAGTGGCTCTCTGTGGTTCCTGATTACTCAGCATTTTTCCCATCCTCTGGGACGAGCCTCCTGCACTTCCTCGGGTAGCCGCTCCTGCAGGCCCTCAGAGCTGGGTGCTGGGGTCTGTGGCAGGCTTAGGCACCAGGAGTCGTGGCACAATCCATCCTGCTAATCTGCTTGGTTCACAGAGTTGTGCTCATGACTCAACCTGGGCCTTGGGCTGGGCTACTGATTAGGAAGGAAGATGTTGCTTTCCTCTGGTAGGATCAAGGACAGATGTTGCTGGTGCCTCTTCCCTCTTCCCTCTACAGATGTGCAAATACGGCTGAGCATGGAGACAACCCAGGCGAAAGGAGAGCCAGATATGGAGAAGGAATATGGTCTGAGCACCTGAATTCCATCATGCTGGAGGCCTTCATTCCCATGGACTTTTCCATTAGGTGTGGTGACCCATGTGAGTAAGCAAGACCCCCCTTTGGCCTATGTCACTGTGAGTTGGGTCCTGGTTACTTGTGATGGAAGGCCACAGCTGTGATTATCACACTTGCTAGAGAAACAGGAAGATCCTCAGAACTTTCTGCGTTCCAGCTTCTCCCCACGGGTGTCACCTTGAGTCATTTCTAGGTTGCTTTCTCCGACCTCCTTCTCTTGCACAGCGGTGGGATCAAGTCCCTTGTCTGCCGGTGCTATTTAATAGTAACAGGACCTTTGCTCCCCACGGCTCAAATCTTGGCCTAGATGCTCCTTAATGTCTCGGCTCTCCGAGGCGCCCCTTCCTCCCCAGGCTGGAATCCTGTTCCTAACTCAGTTTGCTGGGACTGCACCTGTGGCCTGCCTCCATACTCCCAGCAGCAAGCTTCATTTGCCAGACAGGATGTTCATCCCTCCTTCTCAGTCAGCCGCCCTCTGTGCTGGGTATCTGGAAACATCATCCTGATTGATCACTAGTCAAGGTGCCTGGAGCAAGGAGGCACATGACCCCAGTTCCAGCAAGGCAGAGCTGCCCTGGGAATGTGACCATGGGCCGAATGACACTAGAATGGAAAACAGCTGGAGCTGGTTTATTCTCGCTGTGAGATCCTGAACTGCAAGCCTATCTGTTCCTGTGACTTAGAGCCTGAAGGATGCCCTAGCTCCTGTGCTATCTCAAGTGGGTTCTTTAGATATTCCTCCATCATATGTAGTATTCATAGGGTCTTCCAGCACATTTTCTCTTTTCCCAAGTCAGCAGAGCTGGTCTTAATCAAACAACTCAGCCTGACCTTCCTCTCCCACTGTCTGTCCCATCTTTGTGGGACATCTAGTCCTGGGTCCTAGACATCTCCATCCACCCCTCCTCATTGCATTAACTCTTTTATGACTGGCAGCATCCCAAGTTGTTCCAGCAATGGCAGAGACACAGGGTCCGAAACATCAATCTGATTTAACTCATTTTATTACCCTCAGTGTCCCTGCTTTCACCTCCAATTGTAGAAATACAACATGACAGATAAGCTCACCTGTAGACATCCTACCTTTGTCCAACTACCTTGTAGTCTGTTAAATTACCAGTTTTCCCATCTAAGTACTTAAGAGAGACTTTCTCTTTGATGTTTAAATTGTGTGTTTCCATTGTCAGATAGCAACAAGAAAAAAAAAAGGGAAAAAAAGAATGGCTATTTCAGATTCACATTATTATAGGGTTTGGTATTATTTCATGCGCTTGTCTAGTTCTTCTGGCACTCAGAGAGCTTAGCCATAAAAATAAATCCACTTTTGGGGTTGGAAAATAACTTTTGCTTCTTCTCCGCCAGCTTGCTCCAAAGTAAAGTGGTTGACTCAGTCCCTGTTGCACATTTTCAGGTGCTTCGAATCAGGAAAATCAGACATGTGTTTACTGTAAGTGTGTCCAGTACTTGATTATTTGTATCTCATATGAGAAGAAGATTAGATCTTGGAGGAGGAAGATTAATAACTTTCTTCTGCAGAGACAGGCGTGCATTTGGATCTGCACGCTGATTTACGTTTATTGTGAAACAATGCACCAACGAGGGTGTCTTTTATTTGTGAGTATTAGATGCACCACAGGTAGACAGCGACCATTTAATTAAATCTCATTATGAAAATGCCTTCTATCTAAACATCGGGCAGAGCTTAAGAAAGGAAGACAGAGATTTCTGAAGACATTATTATTATTATTATTATTATTATTAATTTTTGCCTGCCCCTCATCAGGCGGAACACCAATCCCAATGGTCTATTTCCAAGCACCAGGAAGTGACTTTGCTCCTTCCCCTCCCAACAGCTCAGAGTCAGTGAGCATTTAGCAGCCAGAAGGAGCATGAACTTTGCAGAGTGTCCTGTTTCCATCCTGATTCCTCTGCCACCAGGCTGGGCTGCTTGAGCAAGTACTGAACCTCTATGAATCTGCAATACTTGTATCTGTAAATGGAGTTAGCTAAAACATTTGTATGAAGCAGTGCTAATGACAAAGTAGGCAAGTTTCTGAGATGCAGGAGGCTACCTGGAGTGGCTCCCTCCTCTCTCTCTTCAAGGACTGTGCTCAGGGCCAGCAGACCTGGCTGGTCATTTGGGAACACAGCCCTGAAGCTACTCTCCTCCCAGGCTGGAATCAGGTGGGAGCACCGCCCTCACCAGAGAGCCTGGCCCCCTGCAGCCGTCAGCCACAACCTCCTCGCAATGACGCTTTCCTCCCACTTGCCCGGATTGTTAACAAGTTTAATTTAATGGTATCTGCTCCTGACAACCAGCTTCTGTGACTGGAAAGGAAAAGAAATTCCTGCCCACCTCCCGTCTGTGGTTCCGGAGCCACTCACCCACCTGATGGTTTGATGCTGCAGGGAGTCAGGGTCCGTGGCATTCACTGTCAGTAGCACACTGCCCACGGAGATGTTCTCCTGCCTGGTCACCATCATGGGGTCTGGGTAGAAGACTGGGCCCTCGTTGACATCCAGGACAGTGATGTGGACAGTGGCTGTGGAGCTGGGGCCATAGGAGACGTCGGGTACGAGTGGGTCCTCATTTTCCACTTTGATCAGCAGGGTGTGAAAGGCGGAAATCTCATAGTCCAATGGCTGGAAAGCAGACAGAAGGGTCTCAGGATGCACACCAGCCACGAAGTGCAGGTGGTTTGCACAAACTCCCTCTGAAATGCCACGAGCAACAGTGGGCCTTCAGGGATGGAGCTGGGCTTTGGAGGCAGCCTGTGTAATTGGGGGGCTATCTTTAAGACAAAGAATATGAAACATGAAAATGTGAGATTAGGTATGGATGTTGGTTTTTTGTTTGTCTGTTTGTTTTTTATTAAGAAATGAATGACAACAGATGACTTGAGCCTTAGTGATCTGGGCAGTGAGTGACTTGAACCTCAGTGAGCCTCCCTCTGAGATCTTGTTAGGCAACTCCCTGGCAGCGGCGAGGCTTAAGCCTCCCTGCCTGGAACCTGTAACTCCACACCCCCGACACCCATGGGGACTCTGGTAAACAAGACCATAAAGCCCAAGCTTCAGTAGCTTTATAGCAAGATAACTCTGCCTCTGTGATCACAGTGGATCAAATGGAACAGGAAAACCAAAGTTTTATTTTTAATGTTTCTCTCTCACTTGCCACAAAGTCAAAGGGTCTCTATGTCCCTTCAAGTATAGCCTCGGCGCATGGTTTCTAGTAGAGTATGATGTGGGGAAAAGGATTTGAGAGTCTGAGCCATGTGGAGTTAAGCCGCTGGGCCCTGCCCATCTGAGGGCATGTGAAAATGTATGGGAGCATTTTCAACTGACTCGAGGACTCTACAGTCATTTGCCGGGCAGGGGACAGCAATACTAGACTCAAAGCTGTGCCCAGGGCAGTCCCACACAATTGTGGATTGTCCTCCCCCGGTGTCAACGGGCAGCCTTGATGAGGACCACTCTAGGTGATTTTGCAAAGGGGGCCGATAGTACCCACCTCCCCCAGCCACTGTGTGGACTAAACCAGAGGATGTCAAAGAAACTCCGTGATAAACATTAGTAATACAATGGGGCTGCCAATTGAGTGTCTGTCACTCTCTTTCCCAACCACAAGAGCACATGATGTGGTAGGTGCAGGCATTTCCCAGAATGGGGCTCTGTCAGCGATGCATGGGGAGACATTTAGGTAAGACGAGGGCATACTGCTTCTGTCAAGTTATTTTCCTAATGCTTACTGGAACAAGTAGCTAACCCATCAGACCCATGCCATAATGGCTATTCTTGCAAGAAGGATAAGACTAGATGAGTCAAGAGATTTGATTTACAGTCAACTAAAAGTAAGCAACCACAGTTGTAGAGGTTGCAGTGGATGTGGGAAAATGAAAGCAGAGATGATGACCATTGATGCTGGGGAAAGAGCTGGCACCGAGATGGGAGTGGAATCTGGCAGGTTGGGTCAGAGTGTCCTTAGGCAAATAAAGTCACTTTCATAATAATTACAGCTGACGTGTATTCAGGGCTAAGCACTCCACACGTGGGAGAGTGTGTGCACACATACACACTGGAGATGCTTTCTGGTTGTAACTGGACTTCTCCTCTTCACCTAGAACAACTCCCAGCAGGGTTAGTAATAGGATTTTAAGAGTTAACAGATGCAAAGCTCTTAGTGCTGAGTGGCTGCACAGTGGTGTTTCAGTTCGATCCCTGTAACACAGCAGTAATTTACCATTCTATCCTTCTTTCTATGGATCCTAATAATGGATCTCTGTCCATCCCAAGTGATGCCAGGATGTGCAACCTCAGTAAAGTAAACTTCAAACCAGGGCCAGGGAGCTGCCATGCTTGGAAAATACAGCTATTCATCTCAATTAGGATCCTGGAGGGGACAGATCTTTGGCTTGTTGGGTCACGAGAACGCTGAAGGTGGGTCCTCTGAACAGCAGTGAGATGCCGAGCACCTCAGTCTCCCAAGGGCCATCTCCACCCACACCAGCACTAGTCACAATCTTGGCCTCGTTTGGTCTGACATCTCATTCCCCAGAGCCAGAGACCCATGCACAAGCAGAAGGATAGTGGCGTTTCTGGGGAATCCAGCCATCTGCTGACAAGTGAGACAGTCAAGATGCTTGGAAATAACCAATTTGTGCCGCTCAGCTCCTTTTCCTCGGCTGGGGACCACTGGTTGTTTTTTTCCCAAGGAGACAATTTCCTCCCTCCCTCCTTCTCTCCTTTCCTGGGGACATCATTATTTGCAGCAAAAGTTCTTGCTCTTATAACTATAAGCTGCCTTGGAGGCTGTAGAGAGAGACCATTTCTTTTACTGTGAATACAGAGCACCTAGCACAGTGTCAGGACCACAGTGAGCTCTCAATAAATATCATTGCATGAATGAATGAATGAATGACAGTAATTCTTGTGCTTTTCTCTAGCACTAGTCTTTTGCAACACAATTATATGTCATTTTGATTATGCAAAAATCTAACATTCTTGGATATTTCTACCTTTTAAATTCCCTATTGTTTTAATTAAATAGAAAGATGGGTGGGGGTCAAGTCCTGGCCCTGACGCATCATAACGCTGGGACCACCAGCAAGTCACTGCCACCCCGAAGTCTCAGCTTTCTCTTCAATAAAATCCTAGTACAGAGGATTGTTGTAAAGATCAGGGGACAGGATGAATGCTGAATATTTCCCATGGAGCTAGGCCTAGCATTGATATCAATAACAAGAAGCTGTGAAGATGGTGAGGAAGAAGAGTGGGGAAGCAAGAGCTGCAAGAGTAATTTCCCCAGCCCCAGTTTTTCTCCTATGTTCCCAGGCTGACACTCCCTGAAAGGGAACGCCCTGAACGGAACGCTGGCTTTGGAGGAACTACGCCGTGGAGGATGCCACAGAGGAAGGGGAGCAGTGAGGGAGGGAGCCACGCAGTGAGAGGCTGGCCTTAGGAAGGGAGCAGGGCCACGCTAATGTTTATTTCCATTAGCCCAAGGTGGGATCTACTAACTCCAGCTGTACGATGCCCAGGGCCAGACCACCTGTAGCTGGTGACACATGGGTCTCTCTTCCTAATCCCCTCTGAGGGCTGTAATTGGATTAAGAAGCCCTCCATGATCTCACAAAGCACACAATCTTATTAATGTGCTTTGTCTGTTGCTGGGCCTCTGTGTCAGGGATGGGAGGAAATTGAAAATACTCCTGATGGAATCTACGGAGAGGCAATTCAATTAATATTTTTTCAAGTGTCAAGAGAGGGTGTAAACCACTGTTCTGGGAAATTTAAAGCCTGGAAAAGCTGACTCACATGGCAAGGATGGAGGATCTGGGTTTGTTAGCTGGAAGACGGAGGATCCAGAACCGACTGGATAGCTATGTTTAGGTCTGTGAAAGGTTTGGGGAACCAGGGATACTTTCTGGATACTACTTTCTTTGAGGACAAAATAGAAAATAAACATAAAATGCAGGGTTTATTATATTTAGCTGAAAGAATAACTTTCTGGTGGTTTTAGAATCAGTTTAGAAAGCAACTAAGGGTGTTTCTGATCTGAAGGTTTTAAACACGAAGCAGGAACTCATTTGTCAGAGCCACTGGGATTTCATCCTTTTGAGAGGCAGGACTGTACTGGAAACCAGCAGCATCCTGAGGCTCCAAATAGCTGTTCCGTATGTTGGATTGCTAAGTGGTTAGGGCAGACCTGCTCGTGCTTGGCTGCCCAACAGTAATCACCAGCCCACCCTCTTCCTTACCCACTGTAAAGGTCCAAAGGCCAGATGTGGACTTTCTCAGCTTTCCTTGAAGTTAAGGAAAATCTGTCATCGGCCAATGAAACATCATGGGAAATTGGCCAGGGTACCCTTAGAAAGGATGTTTTCTGCCCCGATAAGAGGAGAAGGTCACATGAGAGCACCTTCTCTCATTTGCCTGGCTGCCTCCTTATTTCCTGCATTAGGACACAGCAATGGGAAGACATGATGCCTGGGGCTTTGGCAGCCACTTTATGTCCAAGAGGAAAAAGTCAAAAGCATCTGAGGCACCCCACTGCTGGCTCTCTGCCACCTGGATCTGTTGGCCAATCCTGGACTGGCCTACCTTCATCTAGTTATAAAAATTCTTAAATTCCCTTCATTAGTTAAGCCACTGTTAGTCTAACATTCTGTTACTTGCAGCAGAATGCATTCCTAATGGTTGCCCCAGTGGCTGGCACAGTGGACAGCAGCAGAGAGTGTGGCCTAACTGGCTTCTAGAAGGTGGTCTGGGGCTCTGCCTCACATGTGCTGAGAGATAGATAGAGCTCAAGGCCCTTCCTACTGACCAGGGAGACACCCAGTGTGGGATGAGGGAGAGTCTGCATCCCAATTCCAAAGCAAAGGAAGTCCACTCACTAGCAAACCTGAAGTCAGCAAGAGCCTCAGCCTCTGTGGGCACCTCTTCCCCTGGAACTTGCAGGGAGGGCGGACAAGCTTATGGAAACCCCTTCCCCAAAGGCCATGCCCCTTGACAAGAGGTGTGCCCTGTGAACAACAGAACCACCTGGCACACCTCTCCCTCATTTTCTGACACAGTGGGTCTGGGGCAAGCCCAGAAATCTGCATTTTAACTAGCATTGCAGATGATTCTTCTATATGCTAGCATTTGAGAGCCATTGCATCATGGACCAGCGCAGGAATCTAGGGAGAGGAGAATGGCTCCTTCCTACAAGTCCTGTTTTTTTGTTTTTTTTTTTTTTTTTGTTTTTTTATTGTTGTTATTTTGAGACAGAGTCTCACTCTGCTGCCAAGTCTGGTTAATAGGGTGGTAGTCATTAGTCCATCGAGATGTCTTATTTAAGAGGAACATGTGGGTGATCTTACTAGTTTTATGGCCCTGAAGTAAGAACCAGAGGCCAGGTATAGTTTCAGAATAGTCACCCCCAAGTGTTGTAGGCCTGGAGTGAGGAAGGTAGTACTCCTGAGCGGGATGATGATTTCTCAGAGGTTGGTAGATTCAGAGGCCAAAATTTGGTAGGGGATATCCTTGTTGGTGAGGGATTTCTTGACTGAGATGTGCTATGTCCAATGAACGAATGTATGTACTACATGATATTAAGGATTTCTAGTACGGGTCAATATTCGTATGGGTTAGGTTTTATTGTGTACTTGACAACAGTAGATGTGCGGTAGTTAATTAAGGAATTGTTAATACGTGCTTATATGTATGTAGACTAGGTTTGTAATGTACTCTTACATATGAATATACTATGTACAAATAAGCAATTACAGTACTGCATATTATTCATGGGGACTAGCAGTGATGCACGAAGTACATAAAAGCACTAATGTATTGGACAATGGCAAAGTTATTAGGAAACCCTGGCACTGGCCCTCTGTGTCCATGGCTGCTGCACTTTTGAAGCTGTAAAAGTCATAGAATGACATAGCCACTGGCTGTCCTCGGTGGCTAATCCTGAGTCTATAAAAGCTGTTGGGCAATTTTCCAAACCTTTTGAAGATAAAACTTGGGTAAATAGACATCTCCATCACACATCCTGGAGCTCAGTCCTCCCCAGAATGTGTTTGCTACAGCTCAAGGAAAATAGATATGAGCAAAACAGGATTTGTCAGGGTGCAGTGGCTCATGTCTGTAATCCCAGCACTTTGGGAGGCTGAGGCAG
Organism: Rhinopithecus bieti; assembly: GCF_001698545.2. Taxonomy (NCBI): domain Eukaryota; kingdom Metazoa; phylum Chordata; class Mammalia; order Primates; family Cercopithecidae; genus Rhinopithecus; species Rhinopithecus bieti. The sequence goes on from NW_016803937.1 coordinate 5,820,076, forward strand.
GCAGATCACTTGAAGTCAGGAGTTCAAGACCAGCCTGCCAACATCATGAGACCCATCTCTATTAAAAATAGAAAAATCAGCTGGGTGTGGTGGCATGTACCTGTAATCCCAGTTACTCAGGAAACTGAGGCAGGAGAATCACTTGAACCCAGGAGGTGGAGGTTGCAGTGAGCTGAGATCACGCCATTGCACTCCAGCCTGGTGACAGAGCAAGACTCCATCTCAAA
>NW_016803937.1:5820374-5872419 GCF_001698545.2 Rhinopithecus bieti
AAAAAAAAAAAAAAAAAAAAAAGAGATTCCAGAGAGCTGCCTCACTCTATCTATCACGTGAAGATAGAGAGAGAAGATGGACATCTATCAAAAAGTGGGTCCTCACCAGACACAGAATCTGCTGGAAGGTTGATCTTGGACTTTTCAACCTCCAGAACTGTGAGAAATGAATGTCTGTGGTTTATAAGCCACTCAGCCTTCATTAGAGCAACTCAATGGATTACAACAACAACCCTAAGAGGTAGGTTATATTATCAATCTCATTTTATGGATGGGGAAACTGAGGCACAGAAAACATGGGTATCTTGGCCTAGGGCACACAGGGAGTGGGCAGCCACGTCCCTCCTCTGCCCACTGCTACTATCACTATAAATATGATTGATCCCTGCTGCTCAGGAAAATGGCTTCATCCACTAGAAAAGAAAATGTGTTCCCATGAAGGTCCTGGTCTCTGGCAGAAACTCTCCCTAGAACTTCCCATTAAGAGTGAAACTGTGTAGTAATGCCTTCTTTCGGAATACCAAGGCCACCTGTAGCAAGCCTTCTGTGCCACCATCCCCAGTAATATTTCTGGATTATCAGCATGAGCCAGAGGTTTTACATTAATAATTACATTTCCTCCTTGTTCTACTCGTTGCCAGCGAGAGGGTCAGTGTGTGAGTCAGCAAGCCTCACAGAGGGTTTCACACCAATAACTATGTTGTGTGTGTGTTTTTAAGGAATAATTGAGTTCTGCTAAGAAAGATTAAGAAGACATGTCATAGCCACATTCTGAGAGAGGAGCTATCTCTAAAAACACCTTCACACATCTCATTTTGGCTTATCTGTTAACAATTCCTTAGCAAATATATAAAGAATTTCATTTAAAACTTAAGTTTGGGCCAGGCATGGTGGCTAACACTTGTAACCCCAGCACTTTGGGAGGCCAAGGCAGGCGGATCACTTGAGGCCAGGAGTTTGAGACCAGCCTGGGCAACATGGTGAGACCCCATTTATACTAAAAGTACAAAAACTAGCCAGGCATGGTGGCAGGCAGCTGTAATCCCAGCTACTCAGGAGGCTGAGGCACGAGAATCACTTGAACCTAGGAGGTGGAGACTGCAGTGAGCTGAGATCACACTACTGCACCCCAGCCTAGGCGACAGAGCGAGACTGTCTCAAACAACAAAAACGAAAACAAAAATAATCCACTTAAGTTTGGTTTTCTTAAAGTTACATGTAAGTTTGGGTATTTCAGAACCTATAAAACAGGTTTGTTTGATGGCTGCTTCTTTATGCTGCTGAGGACATGAGTGCACCCTTAAGCCATAAGCATTTTCCTTTGTTAATTCCCAGAAGGAGGAGACTGGGGGAATTTATCTGTGGCCTTCTAAACCCAGTGATTCTATGAGCCCCCCCATAGGGCCCTCCATGCTTGCAAGAGGAGAAAGGGGCAGTTGGAAGCACCCTTACTTTGACGACAGAAAGCATCCCTTCATTGGTCTGGGGGTTGGTGTGGATTTCGAAGCTCTGCCCTGGGTTTCCGTTGATGATGGTGTAGGCAGCTCTCCATGCACCTGTGGTGGGGTCATCCTTATCTTCAACTGTCAAATTGACAATAACTCCCACAGCTCCTTCCTCGACTGTGGCTTGAAACTGCAAAAAAAAGCAGATGGTAATGGTCACTATTTTGAACACACATAGTCAATTACATGCTTTGCATTGGGTATGTTACATACATCATCTCACATAAACATAAATAATATAGGAAGATTATGACTGGAAGATACTATGCTCTTCTTCTCAGCTTTTCTTGAACTTAGGTGAGGCCATGAGACTAACTTCTCCTCTGCAGAATGTGGGCAGGAATGATATTGACCATGGCTGTGCTGTGCTGCTGTGTGGTGGCAGGGTGAAAAGAACAGCTGTGCCTCCTTTCTGGGCTTTTTCACCCTCTGCCTACCTGAATGCAGAGGACCACAAAACCCCAGGGGAGCAGGAACCCACAAGGGAGGAGGGGCTTGGGTCCCTGAGTCACCACATGGAGGGGAGAAACCTGGAGGCCGAGAACACCTGTCCTGAACTATCATTGAATGAGAAACCATTTTCGATTGAGTTCAAGCCATTTTTGTTCGCATTTGTTCTCGCAGCCTTGCCTCCCCAAAACAACAACATAATCAGATGAGTAAAGCGCTAAGACTTGTAAATGAAGAGACTGGGGTTTGACCCCAGATCCTCTCCTAGACCCTGCTATTTTCTCGAATGAAGAAAACCAGTCCCATTCTTTCCACTCCATGTCTACTCTTAATAGGACCTTAGAAACCATTTTCTAAGAAGTCATCTACATCAATTGTTTGGAGCCTTGTTGTACCTGTGTTTCTATTGTAATACATCTCAAATACTTGTTGCAAGTAGGTGTGGTAAAAATAAATCAATAAATGAAAAATCAAATTTCTCACAGATAGAGAATTTCATGAGCTATCATTAGCACATTCCTTTGAGCTGGAAGCATAAAGTATTGTTTTGGTGCTTACCTCTGACACACTACAGGTAAATAGTAATCCGTTTGCAAATATTTTATAAACAAGTAACACCAATAAGCTGACAAGAAGAAGAAATATCTTGGAATTTCAATTAGTAGGAAAGTGAATCTAGAGACAGTAAGATGATGTCAAAAAGCCCTTGTGTTCAAAGAAAAGTAATTTGAGAAATGAGGTTTCAAAAGCAGTGACTGACTAATTGACTTGCAAATCATTAATCATAAACCTTAATCCTGAGGCCTCTCAGGGGATGGGGCGGGGACTGGAACTAATCTGTTTATTGCACCTCGGCAAACCTGCACGAGTTGTCTTCCATAAAAGGAGAGCTGGAAAATTCTTAGAACATGCACGGAGGCTAGAAAATAGTGGGAACGAGGAGGGATACTGAGGCTGCTGTCACACAGAAACAGCTCCAGGGGCTAATTATTTTGATCTGATTCATGTGATTCTTGTTTAATGTCTACCTATCTTCTATCTTCTCCTCTTCTCAAAAAACCATAGAATTCTTGAGCTGGAAAACGATACTAACGGTTCTTAGCCCCGTCTGCACATTAGAATCTCCCAGAGGCTTTGAAAAAGCTTCCTGAGTCCTATCCCAATTCAGGATTCCCCAAGGTTAAAGTGCATGAAAATCTATTAGGGTAGGAGGGATTGATGAAGGAGAAAGTGCCTGGGGTCCTCTAGCCAGGTTGGAGCACAAGGGAGATCAGTCCATCTCTGGTCTTCTGGAACATGCAGGCAAGTGGCAGAATCAGGCATCAGTCAGGGAATCAATTCAGATTCAGACTCCCCAGACCAATTCAGATTCCCCAGGCTCTGGGGTAAAGCCTGGGACTCAGTATTTTCTTCACTTGCCTAGACAAATCTAATATGTAGCAGGGGCAAGAAGCAGAATGGAGTCCAAGTCTAAGGACAGCAGGCAGGTGTCAATGACAGGACCTACCCTTGTGAATGGGTGAAGCTGCCTGAGCCTGGTGTGGACAGGCCTGCAGTACATCTGGATTCAGCAGGAAAGAGTGCTATGATCAATTAATGCTATCTGCCATGTAGCCAGGAGGGGGCTTGGTGACACATGAGTGATCTAATCCCTTCATATTACAGATGAAGATGATAGCACAGAGAAGGAAGGAAGGAAGAAGGAAGAGTGCTGCCCAAAGTCACTTAGTGACCCAAAGATCAGACCTAAGTCTCCTGGTTTCCGGTAATCTTTGCTCCCAACCAGTTCTGCCATTCGTGCCCACCTCAGATCCCCATGGCTTAGGCCAGTCCTTCCTTCACCTGCTTGCTGCAGTCCAGAGCCAGAGGACTGGTTGTCCCTGCAGATCACAGCAGATGTCAGCTCATAACCTGTCCTTGTGGCTCTTCTGACACCTGTACCTTCTGACACCAGGTGTCAATCATGTGGGCATGAAATGGGCTAAGGCTAGAGGATGCTGGGAACCACCAGTCAGGTAGAAATGCTGTCATGTCCAGTGCATAAGTGAGAAGTTGCTCTGTCAAAGCGGGTGAGTGTCATTGCCAAGATGAAAACGCTGTGACAAATCATGATTTGAGGAGGCTGGAGGCTCCATGTGCACCTGTCTCTTCATAGGTTTATCTCTAGTCTCTTGCATGGTGCTAGGTGCACAGAAGAAACTCAGTAGATATTTGTTGAATGAATGAACGATCTTAAGTATAGGAAGTGGGATCTGGCAGGAGAGGCGAGGGCTGAGGGAATGTGAAGGGACAGAAGGAAGACTAAGAGGGACTGACTTGTTGACTGACGCCTGATTCTGCCACTAGCCTGAGTGTTCCAGAAGACCAGGGATGGACTGATCTCCCCTGTGTTCCAGCAGAGCTATGTCATGACTGGTGGACCCCAGGCACCTTTGCCTTCATCAACCCCTCCTACCATAATAGAGTAATGTGCCTTAAAAAATTTATTTTGGGGGCTGGGCATGGTATTCTAACACTGTAATCCTAGCTCTTTGGGAGGCTGAGGAGGGAGGATCACTTGAGCCCAGGAACTCAAGATGAGCCTGGGCAACATAGTGAGATACCCTCTATAAAAAAATATTGTAAAAAATTAGCCAGGTGTGGTGGCACATGCCTGTGGTCCCACAAACTCAGGAGGCTGAGGTGGGACCATCTTTGAGTGTAGGAGTTTGAGGCCGCAGTGAGTTATGATTACACCACTGCACTCCAGCCTTGGTGACAGAGCAAGAACCTGTCTCAGAAAAAAATTATTTTCATGATGTGAAGAAAAGAATTAAAAATTTATTTTACCCTAAAAGTTCTTTTTATTTCTTTCTGATTTTAGGGTCCTAGCACATGATAACCGTGCCTGATGAATGAGTCAGCCTGGATCCAACACATGAGCAGGTCTGAAGATGGGATGGATGAATGGATAGATGGATGGATGGATGGATGGATGGGTGGATGGATAGATGGATAGACAGATGGGCGGATGGATGGATGGGTGGTGGATGGATGGATGGGTAAGTGGGTGGATGAATGAATTAATAAAATTAATATTAGGCCACATATAAGTGAGACAAACCTGTGCAGCTTCTTTCATGACACTGATAGTTTTATGTCTGCAGCACCTGTTGATGGGGCGGGTATAGAATACCTTCTTAGTGTGTGAGCAAATGAATTCAAGTAGAATGGAAAGGTGCTGATGTGCTAGGAATTCTCAGAGATGTGCACTGTGGCCCTCATATGTCCTTGTATGGGTCCACAATGATATTTACCTGCCATCCATCTATTTATCCATCCATCTATCCATGCATCCATCCATCATCCATCTATCTATCCATCCTTCCATTCATCATCCATCCATCCATCCATCCATCCATCCATCCATCCATCCAGGGATACACCACTAAACAAAACAGACATGATATATTTCCTCATGGAAATTGCAGGCTGAAATGAGAGACAGATAGGAAAGAAATGTATAACAATGTGTTAATTGTCAAGGAATAAAATCACAGTTCTTGGGGAGTCTCTCCCTGTGTGTGGGTAGGTGGGTATCTGATCCAGTCTGGAGAGGATCATCAGGGAAAAATTCCCTGAGAACTGAAAGAAGAGGAGGCCTTAGAGAGGTGAAGGGGGTGAGAACACACCTGGTATCTGAAAGAGCAGGAACAAAGGCCAGGTGGCAGGAAGAGCCACAGGTGCCTTTGCAGAGCAAAGGCAAGCTGGGTGTGGCTGGAATGAAGGGGAGAGCCAGAGAGAACTCTTTGACATCAGACTCCAGAGGTGGTAGAGTCAGCTTATGCAGGGCCCTGTTGGCCATGGAAAGGCATTTGGGATTTACTTTGAAAGCAAAGTGTAGCCTAATCAAGGAACTGGGTTATGTTTAAATTTACTCCTGAGAGAATACAAAAAAAAAAAAAAAAAAAAATTAAATATGGAAAATGTTCAGCACAATTATTATAGTCTTTAAGACCATTATCTGATTTCTGCATAAACTATGAAGCAGTTTCTTTGAGCATCCATTTAGAAGCTCATTATTGCTTAATTAAATACTCATTCTATTAATTCTATTCAATGTTTTAACCCCATCATATAATTCAAGAAAGGAAAATTAAATAGATTAAAATGAAATGGTACCATTTTACATTTCTATAGCAATGCTCATTTTGTGATTTAAAAACAACAGACAGACATTAATTCACCACACTAGAGCAGGAAGAATTATTGATTGTACTATTACTACCTTTAATTGGAAAAAATTGATAAAGTTACTTTTCTGTTAAACTGTGTGGCAAATCAAATGCCAGATATAAAACGTATTTTTACACAATCACTGTGGCTTGTTGGGACTATGTACTGGGCTTATTTGCTCTTCCCTCCAAATTCAGAACTGAGTATTTTATTTTCATTGCGTTACATCATAGACATTTAGGATGAGGCTGCCTGGACGAGCCACAAAGGCCATCACTAGCGGGAAGAGGGATTTGAATTTTATTATGCACCAAGAATGCATGTTCTTCCTCCAAGAGCAGAAAGTTGACCTTTAGATTAACATGGAAGATGGAAATAATGATCAGAAGGTTGGAAAGCCACAGATGGGAAAGAATTGACAGAGGACAATTATAAAGGACTGGATATATGCAAGCTTGCATGCTTGACCACTTGCATGTTTGACCTGAATACTAGTCCAAGTTCATGAGCCATTAACCCTGAAGTTTCACAGAGAACTAATATGGAACTTGAAAAGCTGGGATGTAGTCATCTGGGCCTTGGCTTTAAAAAATTAAAAGACAGGGTGTCACTAATTTCTATTTGCGATGATAAAAGGGTAGGGGAGAGACCATCAGAAATGTAACTTGCAAACATTTTTGAGTCTACGTTTACAAAAAAGATACAGCTTACTGGAAGACTCTTCCCAATAGTCTAATGGGTAGCAATTGTTACTGATATAAATAAGATAATGCATTTAAGGAGTTTGGCAAATTGCCTGGCATATGTATAACAAGGAGTCAGTATTTGTTAGCAAGGATAATGATGATGGATTTTGCCCTGTATCATACGAAATTCTTACTAAGAAGTTGGAGAATTTGGTTTAAACCCCTGTGACTCTTTCTGCTCTTAACACAGTCTGCCTTATAACATAATTATGTATATATGTATTTTATTTTCCTCGAGTGCTGTGGAAGAAGCTTTTTTATTTCAGTTATGTATGCCTGGCATTCACACACTTGCTCATTCTTATTATGCTCCAACAACAGACACAAGGCAAATGATGTCAATCCTATCATGTCCACATTTGGAAGGGAAAGCTGCATTAGATATCTGGTTTTCTTCTATGATTAGGATTTATCTCAGAATGGAAAGATACAATAATTCATTTTAATAGATACTTGCTGTATCTGTTGCATGCTGGAGACTCCACTAGGCACAAAAATACATAAGTAAATGAGAGGGCCAGTATTCCCTCCAGTATCCCCTTTCTTTGTAGGTATTGTACATCTATAACATATCCTGACAATTTGTTTTCTACCACTTCTAAAACCATTTCTCACTGTCATACATCCAAGGCTGTACCTGTGGCCAATTATGAATGCTTTTATGTTTTGACATGATTTAGTTTCCAGGTAGCGGTCTTTCCGTAAATGGTGCTGGATCAATTGGCTATCCATCTGGAGAAAACAATGAATCCTGACTCCTACCTCACACCATACACAAAATGTGAAAGGTAAACAGTAAAGTTCTTAGAAGAAAACATATGAGAACATTTTCAGCCTCCACATCATGTTTGTGTGCACTATATATATATATTTATACACACACATATATAATATGTAATATAATATAAACTATTAAAACTATAATTATATAAAATATACATAAGATACATCATATTTACATAAAAATTTTAAAGAGTATACAGTACAGAGATCTAAATAAAGTTCATTCGATATCTTAAGAAAGCCCTATGTCTCAGAAGCGATTAATAACAGAGCCACACAAGGGACTGCGGTTGCTTGACAAAGAACCATGGTATGTTCATTGGCAAGTCCTCAAGATGACTGGAACCTACTAAGTCCTTCCCTAGCTAGGTCACAGTAGAATAGGCATAGCCAGGCCTTAAAGTGACTACAGGAGCAAGACTAAAGAATATTCAGGAACCCACTAGATCATCATAGTCCCAGTCATTGGTGAGCATCTTTTTCTTCTCCTTTTTTTTTGAAGCAGGTCTTGCTCTGTTGCCCAGGCTGGAATGCAGTGTTGTGATCATGGCTCACTGCAGCCTTGACTTCTTAGGCTCAAGTGATCCTTCTGTCTTAGCTGGAACCACAGGCATAAACCACCATGACTGGCTAATTCAAATATATATACATTTTTTTGATGAGATGGGGTCCTTCTAAGTTGCCCAGGCTGGTCTCACACTCTTAGGCTCAAGTGGTCTTCCTGCCTTGGCCTACCTAATTGCTGGCATTACAGGCATGAGTCACTGTGCCCAGCTTTCTCCTCTCTTTATCTGATTAAAATTCTGTAAACGATTTGTTTTCTCTGAAGATACAGAGTGGTGTCAGAGACCTGACTTTTAATGCCCAAGGGAGGTACCTCACACAGGAAAGAAATAAATCAGATGCTAGAGGTGAGAATTCCAGTTACCATGAACAGAAAGAACTTGACAGAGACTTCCCCGCCTCTCAAGCAGAGACAGCCTGGGGCATGCTCCTCCCAATGTTGAGATCCTTGAGAGTTGGAGTCATATCTCTGATTCCCCAAAATACTCACTGCTACATCTTTCATAAAGTAAGAGCGCTGTAAGTAGACACTAACTTTCGGAATCATTTTGTCTCAAGAATAAAAACCCAGGGTGGAAAGATAACAATGCACATGTGCTTGAGAGTCTCCCAATGAGAATAGTAACCAGATCTTCTCTATTTCTCCTGAGAAAAAGGAAAGTGGACTCAATTGTAGTTCAAATGACAGATATTATACAATTTCTAAATGGCAAATTAGAGTATTTCTTTACTGAAAATCTTAGCGATTTTGAGTAGACATAGCTCAGGGTGCCTGCATAATCCATAAACCATTTGAGGGAACTAAATCCACCCCCAGTCCCTGCTGAAAAGAGTGGTACTAGAGAGTCATTTTGTAACATGTGATCCTAGCTTCCTTGGTCATAGCTGATTGGACCCAGAGATGATCACCTGACTCAGAGGTAGCCAATCCATTGGTTGATTCATGAAAAATGGGATTATTTCTTTTATAAATTTGAACTAAAAGAGAAATAGAGGTTTCTCAGCATTTATGCAAGGGGTGGCCATTTTTTGTCATTTGGATATGGATAAATTCTCAGAGAAATCCAATATGCATGGAGAAGCAAAAGAATGGAGAAATTGAGAGAAAAATTTACAAAAGAGATTTTTTTTCTGTGACTCAAAGACAAAAGACAGATAGGAAGTTTTCTCAGTCGCTGACTGGCTTCCCAGTCCTGCTCTCAACCCCACGAAGTTCCCTGTGCTCTTGTCTGTGGGAACCTCTGTTCCCATCAACAACCTCATTTTCACTCCAGCTGCCTTGAGCAGGTTTCTATTCCTTGCAACAATGGCGCCCTGGGGAAAACAACTCTCAAGATATCTGCTGAAATCATTAGGTGAGTGGTCCCTTTGATGGTGCTTTGGGTTTCGTAGACGTTTTCTCAAGTATTTTTTCTTTTTCACATCTTGTTGTGAAAAATATTAAACATGTATAAAAGCAGGTAGAATAGGATAATAACCCCCCACATGCCTGTCTTCAGGCTTTAGAGATCCTCAACTCCCAGCTCCTGGTGCTTCGTCTCCACAGCCACCCCTCCCCTATCCTGCACTGTTTGGAGCAAATCCCAGACATGCCATTACATCTGTAAAGATTTCAGTCTAAAACACAGGGATTCTTTTTAAGAAAACATGATCAAAGTCCTTTCTTGATCCAACTAACATTAATTTCTTCTACGGACGATTTTGTGTTTCCCTTTTGTGCCAGATGCTTTGCTAAAAGTATTTGCATGTTATCTCCATCATGCAAAGTGAGAGCACCTACTAGTTATGGTAATGGACAGTTACAGAAAGGTTTATTAAATATCCAGAGACTTCCCAGTTAAACGTCTGAAGCCACCCACCGTTACTAAACAGGTGAGAAAATGCAAAACTAGAAATGTGGAAAGAGTTCAAAAATAACAAGGAATAGCATCTCAACAAGAAAGAAACGTGCCCTGAGTGAAGAATCCTCTCCAAAATTCATTGGCATCCCAGGTAGCGTGGTTCTTGATCCTGGACTGATACTAATGTCCACCTCACTGATGTCCTGCCCCCATGGGACCCACCCACCCAGGGTGATCCTGGGTTGAAAGGAAAATGATGTTCCTAGACAGCACTTATCTGTGGGGCCCGTAACACTGAGAGAGAAAATGAAGCATCCCTCAACCCCCTGGCTCTACAGGTGCTGGGGAATGAACCAAAGGGCAAAAGAGGGAAACATTCACTGCATGCCCTGGCAGGAATTGCTCCCTCTTCCCCTTAGGGCACACTTCTCTGATTCATTTCCTGTGAGATGTTTTCTTGTGTTGGCTGCAGACACACAGAAAGCGCTGAGTCCATGGCTTTTGAGGAAGATGCCCAGCTGGTAGAGTCCACTTTCCAATGACTGTACTCTTCCTCTACATGGCCCTGTCTACACCAGATACAGACCTGCACATTTGCAAAACTAAAAATGAAACGCATTTTCAGGGAGAAGAGGCTTGCGTAACAAAGCAGGTCTTTGCCCTACAAAACAAAACGAAAAGACAAGGGCCACTGAAGACTGACAGGAAAATGATGCAGTGGAACGGTGGTTCTTTTTTATTTTATTTTATTTTATTTTATTTTATTTTTATACTTTAAGTTCTAGAGTACATGTGCACAACGTGCAGGTTTGTTACATATGTTTACATGTGCCATGTTGGTGTGCTGCACCCATTAACTCATCATTTACATTAGGTATATCTCCTAATGCTGTCCCACCCCTCTCCTCCTCCCCACAACAGGCCCCGGTGTGTGATGTTCCGCTTCCTGTGTCCAAGTGATCTCAATGTTCAATTCCCACCTATGAGTGAGAACATGCGGTGTTTGGTTTTCTGTTCTTGTGATAGTTTGCTGAGAATGATGATTTCCAGCTGCATCCATGTCCCTACAAAGGACATGAACTCATCCTTTTTTATGGCTGCATAGTATTTCATGGTGTATATGTGCCATATTTTCTTAATCCAGTCTGTCACTGATGGACATTTGGGCTGATTCCAAGTCTTTGCTATTGTGAATAGTGCTGCAATAAACACACATGTGCATGTGTCTTTATAGCAGCATGATTTATAATCCTGTGGGTATATACCCAGTAATGGGATGGCTGGGTCAAATGGTAAACTGTGTTCCTGAGAACCAAGATTTTTTTTTTTTTTTTTTTTTTTTTTTAGATAGGGTCTTGCTCTGTCACCCAGGCTGGAGTGCAGTGGTGTGACTGTGGCTCATTGTAGCTTTGACCTCCTAAGCGGAAATGATCCTCGTGCCTCAGCCTCCCTAGTAGTACTCCCTAGTAACTTTTAAATTTTGTGTAGAGACGGGGTTTCACTATACTGCCCAGACTGGCCTCAAACTCCTGGGCTGAAGTGATCCTCATGTCTTGGCCCTGCAAAGTGCTGCAATTATAGGTGTGAGCCACTGAGTCCAGGAAGAATGTTTGAGATGGTACAGGAGTCCTACCAAAGCATCAAACATTTTCCTTCAAATAATAAGAATTTAAACTGCCTGAGCAATCTGTTAATTATATTTTATCTGTTTTGTATATTAGAATTCCTGCCTCAGATTTTGATTGAAAAAAAAAAAAAAGTTATGTTGCTGAAGAGAGTTTGAAAATCATTGCCTTAGGGGAATGATGAAATAAATATTACATTAGATGGTGACAGAAAATAAAACCAAAGACAAATATGCCTACATTCTTTTTTTTTTTTTCTGAATTTCAGGCTTGGATACTTTATTTCATTGGACGTTAGTAGCTCTCCTTCACTTGAGTTTCTCTCTTAAGAAAATGCAAAACACATTTGTTCATCTGAGAAGATAATTGAAAATAGTTTAATTCTGAGAAGCAGAGAGATTTTCTGTAGAGATATCATTTGACCACAAATATCTGAATCTGGATGAAGAATGGCTTTTCAAGAAACAATAACATAGTCTGCTTTCTAAAGACACTGGAGTTTGGCTTATGCAATTCTGCAGATTTAAAGGAGTAGGGAATTCAATGAAGTGGGGCAAATTCTAGTTGGCCTCTAACTCAGTAGTTCCCAATCCCCACTACTGGTCTGTAACCTGTTAGGAACTGGGCTACACAGAAGGAGGTGAGCTATGGGAGAGCAAGTGAAACTTCATATGGGAAAGCAAGCAATGGGCTGCTCCCCATTGCTCACTAATATTACCACCTGAGCTCCACCTCCTCTCAGATCAGTGGTGGCATTAGATTCTCATAGGAGCACAAACCCTATCGTGAACTGCACACACAAGGGATCTAGGTTACCCATTCCTTGTGAGAATTTAATACTTGATGATCTATCATTGTCTGCTATCACTCCTAGATGGAACCATCTAGCTGCAGGAAAACAAGCTCAGGGATCCCACTGGTTCTACATTATGGCAGTTGTCTAATTATTTCATTATATATTACAATGTAATAATAATAGAAATGAAATGCACAATAAATGTAATGTGCTTGAATCCTCCCAATACCATCCCCGCAACCCCGGCCCGTGGAAAAACTGTCTTCCACAAAACCAGTTCCTGGTGCCAAAAAGGTTGTGGATTGGCCGGGTGTGGTGGCTTCTGCCTGGAATCCCAGCACTTTGGGGGGCCGAGGCAGGAAGATCACCTGAGGTCAGGAGTTCGAGGCCAGCCTGACCAATATGGTGAAATCCCATCTCTACAAAAAATACAAAAATCAGCTGGGCATGGTGGCAGGCACCTGTAGTCCCAGATACTTGGGAGGCTGAGACAGGAGAATTGCTTGAACCCGGGAGGTGGAGGTTGCAGTGAGCCGAGATCGTGCCACTGCACTCCAGCCTGGGTGACAGAGTGAGACTCCATCTCAAAAAAAAAAAAAAAAAAAAAAGTTGTGGACTGCTGCTCTGATTCATGGCTACATTTCTGGTAAATCTCTGAGACCCAGTTCACTTATCTGAGAAATGGGTATCAGACTAAAGCTGTCATTCTTAACCCTGACTATACATTAAAACACCTGAAAGCCTTAAAACAAACCCACTAATGATATGGGGTACTGCTTTCAGAGGTGGTTCTTGGATGGGGCCGAGGCATTTTTATTTCTGAAAACACCCCTCCTGTGATTCTAATGAGCAGCCAAGGGCTGAGAACAACAGCTTGAGGTAACCACTGAGGTCCCTTTTAGTTCCAAGATAAAATGATGAAAGAATCTTGGTGGCACATTCTAACTTGTGTTGGGTGCCCTGAAAAGCAGCAGCCTGTCTTCTTGACAGTCTATGGGGGACACCTTGTTTGACTTCATAATGCCACTCACTTGGCTCAGACAATGCAGCAGTGGAGTGACACTACAGATAAATGGTCCTGTGTTGAGGGATTAACACCCTTTACATCACTCATATGGCTGTTTCTTTACAACGAGCTGGATCCACAGTCTGTTACTCTCTCAAAGGAAGAGACTATTTCTTTCATTTTGCCATTACATATGCAGGGCTGAGATCTTATTCAGTTCATGTGACTTCAGTCTTTCCTAAGAATATGGAAGAATAAAGCCCAATTGAGTGCCCTGAGTTTACTGTACCTGAAGTGCAAGTTTTATTCTCCAAAAACATTGGCATTAGCCTGTCCTTTAATCACCTCTCCTGGAGCCCAGGAGCTGGCATTCCCAGAATGTACCACATCTGAAATTCATAAGCCACCAGTAGTGTCAACCCCTAAAGAATGACTTGGAGACATGAAATGCCTCCTAAAATCAAGCAATTCTTTACACTATGCTGTCTTATTCCTATTACAGGCAGAGGATAACTGGGAATGGTTTGTGTTTGTGCCCAAAATTGGCTCTGCTATTGCCCAAACTGTAGGGGAGGGTGGCAAAGACCAAGATTCTCTGTGCAGTCATTCAAAGACGCCTACTTTCCCACAGGAAATGGCTCAGGAGTCTTGATCAAGATGCCACTACATCACCTTTACCATTCAAGGGTAATAATGCCTAGATCTGGTTGACTTTTTCTTAACATGGCTCAGGGGTTCTGGTGCCAATGGCAGCTCTTCATCCGTCACCACCTGGATGATAACTTCCAGACACTGCCTGGAGGGCAATTTCATCACTCTGGATTTTGTAAAGTACAAGCTGCTGCAGGGCTGTGAAGAGAGAGGAATCACACACTCACACCTCCAACCCTGGCCTCTGCCCTGTATCCAGGATTGCAAGCGCCAAGTCACAGCCAGCATCTGCCTCTGGGTGTCTAACGGGTTAAGAATGAACTTAACTTAACCTCGAACTTAACATGATTCCACCTTCCGACTCCATCAAAACCAATCTCGTCTTTCCCCCTTCTCCCTTTCCTTGGCAAAGAGCACCACCATTTATTCATGTTGTGTAGGCTGATAAGCCCAGGAGTCATCTTTTGATTCCTCTCTTTTCTCATTTCTCACATCCAGTCCATCAGCAACAACTCTTAAAAACTATATGACTCCATTTCTATGAAATATCTGTGCAGGCAAATTCAGAGAGACAGAAAACAGACTTATGGTGGCCAGGGGCTGGGTGTGAGAGGTAGGAACGGAGAATGACCACTTAATGGGTGTAAAGTTTCCTCTTGGGTGATGAAAAAGTTCTAGCCCTAGATAGTGGTGAAGGCTGCATGCATGCAGAATATGTGCTGAATAGGCCTATTTCTCTGCGTCTCCACCCCTACCAACCTTGGTGGAGCCATCAGAAGCTGTGCTCAGGCAATTTCATCATCTCCTACCCGGGTGTTTGACTCCTCCTCTGTTTTCACCCCTGCCAGTTTCTCTCTACAACCTGTCCTCTGCATAGTCGCAGTCAGAGTTTTCTTGCTACAAATTTAAACATGATTCATTGATTCGCCATTGAACACCTGCCACATGCCAGCCTCGATTCTGGGTGTTTGGGAGTCTTCACTGAACAAAGAAGACACACATTCCTGCCCTCATGGAGCTGACATTCCTCTTTCTTCGCAGCCCTGCAACAGCTTCTACTTTACAAAATCCAGAGTCTTTCCCATGGGTTCCCAGGCCTTCTGGTATCTGCCCATCTCTGCCTTCTCTCCCTCACTCACATGGGCTCTGTCATGGGTTTGCATGCAGTTGCTCAAGCTGCAGGACTCTACCTGTGTCGTTCTCTCTGACAGACTCTTGTCTTCATGTGCTGGCACCGTTCTGCCACTCGGGCCTCTGCTCAGTGCTCCACCTCAGAGGGTCTGGCTTTGTCACTCATCAGCTGGGTGCCCTGACACAAGCAACTTCACCTTTGTAAGCCTCAGTACTTCCTTATCTGTAAAATGGGGATACGGTCATTGCTAACTCCATAGGTGATTCTGATGAATAAATGAATGAGTGCAGATCAAACTCTTAGCATGGTGTCTGGCACATCCTAAGAAGTAGGCACCTGTCAGGTATCCAAAGGCCAGGCTGGAAGAATCAGACAGACACAAAGGATGCCAAAGGGAATCATGGTGGGAGATGTGCCAACAAGGTTTGCCAAGTTTCTCATCACTCAAACATGTTCAACAACATGAATCCGTCCTACAAAATTCGAAATTGGACAGGATCTCAAGGTGTGCCTTGTATGTCTCTGTCCTTGCCTTCAAAACTGGAAAGCATGCTGGCTACTGCTAGGTCCAAGGTCACGGGCTGTGCATCACATGTGCCAGGAAGCAAGTGGGTGGATATGGTGTGGCCACTGGTGGACTGAGAACATGTGCCCCAGGGAGCAGTCCGCCTGCAGGAGTAATACCTGGAGCCACAGTTTTGAGCCACCTGGAGATGCTCTTTCACCTCTCCAGATCCCAGGCTCACAGAGTTGTGGGAAATCACACAGGGATCAGGTGGCAGCATCCATTAACCCATAGGCCTAATGCAGAAAGGGGACGAATGATGGGGTTAGTGAATCAATAGGAAACTATTTTGAGTATTTGCCTGGAGACGGAAGCACAGGCATGGTAGTTTTGTAGCAATAAAGAGCTGTTTGGAACATCCTGGCATTTTTATATTTTAATTTTCTTTTATTGCTTTCTGATGAAACACACAAGATTCTTGGGCCTGTTTCCTCACCCTGGGGCTAGCAATCTGCATCCTGGCAGGATTCTTCGTCTGACCTCTTGTGCGTCTTCTCCTCTTGGCCACTGATCCCGCCATCTTGCAAGGCTGCCTGGCTTGGGTCCTTTCCTGCACATTGTCCTGCACGGGACCTCTGCCCATCCTGGTCTCTTGACCTGCCTTACTTGCTTCGGGGTCTTTCTCTGTTAAATTCGGGGGCTGTTCCTAACTGTGGACTACACCCTAATGTTCAGATAAACCCCACCATGTGAGGGTGCAGGAGAGACCCTTCCCCCAGACATGCTTATAGATGTATCAGGTTGGTGCAAAAGTAACTGCAGTTTTTGCAGTTAAAAAAATGACCTAATAGAAAGAAATGGAACAAATTCAGTCATGCCAGCTGCCTACGTGTCTCTGGTGGAATGATTCGTTCATCCTCTATCCACACTTTTATCCTCCATCCATCATCCCCTAGCCACATGCCCATCCCTGTCTATGTATTAAGTCCCTGATTTGCACATTCATTACCCCACCCATTTGTTCATTCCCTGTCAGCAAGTTAATTCCCCCATCCATGTGTGTGTTCCTGGCCACTCCTTCATTTCACTCTCCAAGGACACATTCCCCTATCCAAGTCTTCAATCTCCTGTCTGTGCATTCCACAAATATTCATGGCTGATGACGCCGTGCTGAGCACTGTTCTTGATACTGGACACAGCAGTGGACAAACCACAGGAGGTCCCTTCTGTCATGAGAGTTGTCCCTATATGGGAGTGAGATGCTACACGGATACGTAAAATAATAAAATACCCAGCTTGTTGGATTATTTGAAGAAAAATAAAGCAGGGTAAGAGAATTCCTAAGTGATTTCTTCCTTTCTAAACCTCTTCCCAACACATTAATTCTTCATTTCCCTCCTGAGTTCTGTTTCCTGTCAACTCTTCAACACCTAAGCACCAGAACTATGCTAGAGTGCTGGTGATATTAAAAGTAAGCTACAATTCCTGATTCTAGGAGCTTTGTATACTTCAATTTTCTCAGCTTTTGTGAGTTTTTTCTTCCCTAGAAAGATTTTCCTCAATCTGGTTTGATTTCTGAACTATGAAGGAAAAAAAAAAATCAGCTTGTGATTTTTCAAACCTTAAGAAGAGCTCAAGTTCTTCCTTAAAAGGTGACCCTTTGGGTGACATCCCCTGTAGTCTTTAGACATGGTGCTATGCAATCTTTTCCTTTCCTTTTTCTTATTGCTAACAGTCTTATTGCACTATGATTCACATACCATAAAATTCATCCATTTAAATTGTAGGTATGAATGGATTCCAGTCCATTCACAGAGTTGTGCAACCACCACCACAACCAATTTTAGAATTTTTTTATCACCTTGAACAGAAACCCCACTCCCAGGAGCAGCCACTCCCCTTTCCTCACCCCCTCCCAGCCCCTGGCAACCACTCATCAACTTTCTGTCCCTGGAGATCTGCCTGTTCTGGACACTTCATAGAAATGGAATTGCGCAATCTATGGCCCTTTGTGCCTGACTTTTTTCACTGAACATCGTGTTTTCACGGTTCATCCACCCTGTAGCAGGGATCAGTACTTCGTTCCTTCGTGCGGCTGAAAAGCATTCCATCAAGTGGAGAGACCACGTTTTGTTTCTCCATTTCTCAGTTGATGGACCTGGAATTGTTTCCACTTAGTGGCTACTATGAATAATGCTGCTGTGAACGGTCACATACAAGTTTTGGGAGGACTTATGCCTTCCTTCTCTTGGGTTTACACCTAGGAGTGGAGTTGCTGGGTCATATAGTGACTCCAGGCTTCAGGCACGGGGGATTCAAGTCATTTGTCAACACGTATGAGACCGTGGACTGTCCGTCAGCTTCTCAGAGCCTGGCCTCCAGCTCCCGAGTGAGGAGAGGCAATATTTGAGAATGAGGGCTTGCTTTGTGATTGGCATGAGGGGCCAGTAAAGAGCAGGTACAAGGAGAGCCTTGTCTCTTTCAAAACCTTTGGCTAAACCACGAGGACCCTCCTTCTTCCCAATTTCCATGGGGTGTTGCTGAAGTTAATGGAGAAACTAGAAAGAACCCCTGGAGCCCATGGAGAATCCCCCCCACCCCAGCAAGGCACTCACAGCCGTCTCTAACTGGAGAAAGCACATCTGTAATCTCCAGGGCTGTAGGGAGATTGACACACTTTTTAGTCTTGATGCTAACACCCCAGCACAAATAAGGACAAGAGAAACCTTCTACTTTCATTACAAGGGATTTGTATAAATTCATACATGGAATTGACTTACAGTTTCTAATTTGCATTTAAATCCCAAATGTCTTAGTCAGAAGAAACTGCTCTAAATTCATTCTCTGTGTTTGCACCATTGATTCCCGGTTCAAATAGACCCCCTGGGCCCTACTGTAATTCCCATGGGCACATCCGCATATTCCTTCCAGAGGGGGCTGATGGAGTTTCTGAGTCCCACAGGGAGAAGAAATGGATGAGAATCATTCCCTTGGAAATCAGGCTCGATGAGATAAGGAGGATTAATAAAAGCATTCTCTGTCCCTCCTGGGCTCTGATCACCGGGTGGAATAACATAATGGAAATCTGCATGGGGAGAGATGCACTCCAATGGCACTCTGTCACATTAAAAAGGACCTATGGGATGGGTGTGGTGGCTCACGCCTGTAATTCCAGCACTTTGGGAGGCTGAGGCGGGCAGATCACCCAAGGTCAGGAGTTTGAGACCAGCCTGGCCAACATGGTGAAACCCCATCTCTACTAAAAATACAAAAATTAGCCAGGCATGGCAGTGGACGCCTGTAATCCCAGCTATTTGGGAGGCTGAGGCAGGAGAATTGCTTGAACCTGGGAGGCAGAGGTTGCAGTGAGCCAAGGTTGTGCCGTTGCACTCTAGCCTGGGTGACAGAGCAAGATTCCAGCAAAAGAAAGAAAAGAAAAAAGAAAAGAAAAGAAAAGAAAGACCAGTGAGGAAAGTGATTCATGTTTAAAGCCACAGGAAGCTGTATCTTGTTATCTTTGTGACTTCCGGCAAGTCACTTAACCTCTCTTTGTCTCCATTTTCTCATCTGCAAAATGGGAATAATATAATAATAATAATAATACCTACCCTTATAGGATTATGATGAATTAAATAAAAAATTTATAAAATGCTTACATGAATGCCCAGCACATAAGCAATAAAATGCACATTGTTATAATGAAAATGGATAAAATAAATAAAGAAATGATGTTTGGTACAGTGAATATCATTTTAAGGAATATGAACAAAGAAATACACTTTGTTCTTTTGGGGCCTCTTTGTTACAGTACCCTAGTCTCTCACTACCTAATATTCCTGCCAATAGAAAGTCCCCTTGTTATCTAAACTACTTAGAGCTAGGAGTCACTTATAACCAGAAGTGTTCTGATCAATAATTTTTATTTTATTATTCTTTGAGACAGGGTCTTGCTTTGTTGCCCAGGCTGGAATACATTGGCATGATGATGGCTCACTGCAGCCTTGACCTCCCGGGCTCAGTGGATCTTTCTGCCTCAGCCCCCAGAGTAGCTGGGACTGCAGGCATGTGACACCACCCTATATATATATTTAAATTTTTAAAATATATTTTACATATTTAAATTTTTTATAGAGACAGGGTCTCACTATGTTGCCCAGGCTGGTCTTGAACTCCTGGCCTCAGGCAATCCTCCAGCCTCAGCCTCCTAAAGTGTTAGGATAACAGGCATTAGCCACCACATCCACCCTGCTTTTTCTTTTCTACTTGTAATCTAATCGTAATCCTAATCTCACTTAGAGTCTTTCAACCTCACCACTAATGACATTCTGGGCTGGATAATTGTTCACTGGGTGGGGGCTGCCCTGTGCATTGGGAGATGCTGAGCAGTGTCCTTAGTTCTTACCTACTAGATGCTGGTAGCACCACCCAAGCTGTGACAATAAAAAATGTGTCGGGTGTCCCAGCGGGGTGTGTAAAGCTCTCCGGGGTTGAGAATCACTAATCCAGCTAAGCTGTGTGCGTCAGGTCTCCCTACATGACAGCTGCCTGGGTATGGCAGCTCACGAGCTCCCCTAGGACAAGAGTTATCAGTTATTTGGTCCTAGATTCAAACCTCATAGGAAAACGCTGGAAGAGCATAATAACATTTTCTGGGCTAATTGAATCAGATTTTGCCAGAAAAACATTCAAGGGTAAAACCAAAGACTATAATTATTATGAAAATTATTGATGTAGTTTTCATTACCCTACAATTTTTGAATTAGCAGCTGATAATCCCTTTTATAAAAGAAGAAAGGTAATATTTTTTTCCTGCTTTCTGTTCTTCCTGCTGCTTTTCAATAAATACATTTTATACCTGTGGGTGCCAAGTGGATGCAGGTGCAACAAATTGACTCTGGTCCTACAGCCAGGGTCAAGTTCCATCAACCTACGAAGGAGCAGGGGCTTGCAAGGAGGCAGCTGTGTCACCCTTGGAGCTGTCTCAATGGGCCTCAGAAAATTAAAACATGGCATTTTCCATTTTGTCCAATTAGAACTGTGTTCAGACTCCAGCTTACTTGTCAATGAAGAAAAAATGGTCTGTGGTCCATTTTCCCCACTTGATTCTCTATACCCTCCCTACTCAAAGTGTGGGCTTTGGACCAGGTTAGCTGTGAGCTGGTTAGAAACGTAGAACCTGGGCCCACCTTTTGAATCCGGTCCTCACGTGGCTGGGTGCTTCAGCAAACCTGTAAAGTGGGCTCTAGACACCTGCCTGTCTCAGCAGCAGACCTTGCTGCTTGACCCACAGGGGAAGAGTGCAAGAAGGCAGGTGCCCTCCGTGTTCAGCATCCCCAACCTGGAAACCTACAGGCCCCCTCCCTTTGCCTCTTTCTTGCCTCTTTCCCCTGGCTACAGGAGGCTATCTCCCTTGCTGCTCAAAGTGAACTCCAGTCCCTGGCTCCCGCCCGCTATGTACTCCTCAGTGCCTTACCCTTTCCTGCCCTCCTTCCCTGCACATCAACGTATTTCTCCTTGCAGGTCCATAAACATGTTCAAGACTCTCCAATTAGAAAACAACCACAACACGTGTAACAAAGAAAAAGCAGCTCTGAGTCCAACCACCCTCTCGTTCCCTTCGCAAGAGGGGTCTGTATTTCCTCACCTCCCATTGTGTGATGAAAGAGTATTAAATATATTGAAAGGTGCAATGAAGGTAGGGAGCACAAAAATAAGCATTGTAAATTTATTTGCAATCAAGGAATAATATAATTGGTCACTGTTGAGATGTAATTACAGTAGAAAACATACTGTTCCAAAATCCTCATTGGGTCTGACTGAACAGGTGCCAAGGGCACTTTTTATAGAACTCACATGGAGCAGGAAGGCTCACTCCAGCAGCAGCATGTGGCCACTTTACCCTCACTGCCACACCTGAAGGGGGGGTGGCGAGGAGGCTGGGATTCATAAGTGGAAAACAGGAATAGTCACAGAGTTAAGAAATTTTAACTAAAAAGGTGAATTCTTTCAGCTTGAATTTCCTTCCCCAGTGATAAGATGTCCTGCTGCAGTTCCCCGGTGGGAATCACCAGATAGCATAGGAGGCGGTGTATGTGTGTTGGGGGAAACTAGAGAGCTGAGGATAGAGTGCAGAAAAAGAAAGCAGGAAAAGACACAGCTACATATACAAAAAAGTTAGGAAGAGACAAAGAGAGGAGAAGAGAGAAACAGGGAGGGAAAGAGAAATGGGGGAGAGAGAAGGAAAATAAAGACAGGAGAGAGAGATGGGGAGAGGGAGAGAGAGAATAGAAAATAAAGATAGAATGATAAATAATGACTCGATTTTTGCACAAGAAATTTTCTTTGTTTCAAACAAGAAAATCTGAGTGAATCAAGAGCTATGTTCCAGTGTTTTCAGCATTCCCAGGGGGTTGGTGTCATAGAAACCATGAATGGAAATTTCCATGTCTAGAGAAACCCAGTGGTTGAAGCCTCCAGTGTAACTCACTGGCCACTTTGGGCAGCTGCAGAGAGACTGAGCATTCAGACTAAGCCTGGGACTTCTGGGAGGGAGGAGGGGTGGCAGGGACTACAGGCACCACCCAGGACAGATTCTGGCAATCACGGCAATGCCTCTGCATTAACTACCATGAAGCTTTACCTTCTTGCTACGGTTTCTAAAATCAGTGCATTACACAAATGTGCATTGAATCAAAGTGACCCTTAAGTCTCCAAAACAGTCCATATGGAAACTTCTCCTGAAGGTTGTTCTGCCTCGAGACCACCCACTGGATTGTTCTTGCATGCAAAATACACATGTGACTCTGAGAACACATGGCCAGACACATGCAATTTACATGCTTGGATGATGAAACATCTGTGTTTTATTAACCCCATACCTTGGTCCTTCCGAAGTATAGCTTTGGTTTCCCTTAACTCATGCTTTTGTTGCCTTTACAAAGCAATCAATTCAAACATGCCTTGAGGGGATATTTAAGAGGTTCTAAGTCAGGGAACCAAAAAAAGTGGTCACTAGCCTCCAGTTTCCTTAGGTGAAGAACCGGGATAGTGCTATTACCTTATCGGGCGGTTGTGTAGCTTTAGGATCAGGTTTGCAATGCATCTTGCATGTATGCATATAACACATCCCCATGGTATGGGGATTTTAACAGGGATCATAACGGGGATGGTGGCTATCGACTTTCTGGACCCAGGTAGGACTGACCAGTCAAGGAGACACCTGGACAGAATCTCTTTCCCTTTGGTCCTACCAGCACCACTGCTGATATCCACTAACTAGACAACATTTATTCTTCTTGTGTCACAGATTCTGTGATTGTTGAGGATAAAAAGATGGGCCATTTGAGGGGAATACATATTCTAGATAATCCATGAATGTGGAAAAATCTGTGAATTTTCCTTTTCTGTCAATAACAGCTATTTCTGAATGGAAACAGAGTCCCTTGATGATCAGTTTTCGAGGAAGCCCCGCTCATAAGTAACTCAGTTCAACACACACACGCGCGCATGCGCACACATACACACACTTACTTTGCAGGAAGGGAGTGTTTCCAAAGTGAGCCAACATCTAGCATCATTGCTATGGTAGCACAAGCGAAATGGAGGAGAAACTTTCACAAACAAAACAGAAAGGTGAGCCTCCCGGGGTCACCTGTGAGCAACACCATACTTTTCACAGGTAGGGTAAGAGTGGATGTTAATGTAATTCAAAGACCCAAGGGAGAGAGAAAGCTTGCAGTCCCAGCTGCGTGGTGTAGACCTCCAGGAAAGGACAAAAAGTAAATGATGCTGTGGTACAGACTGCAAGTTCCAGGCCTCATTAGCAGGTGAAGGGGACGGGGGGAGTTGCCTTCTTCTGATATAAGCAGCTACAGAAGAAGCCATGAGACCAGGTCTCATGGCCCTGGGGTTACTGGAACAGGCTGTAGGATGGGAAATTGGTAGAACTGAGCTAATTCAAATAATAGGATGCAAACACAATTGTTTTTTTTTTTTCTTTTGAGACAGCATCTCGCTCTTGTCACCCAGGCTGGAGTGCAATGGCATGATCTCAGCTCACTGCAACCTCTGCCTCCTGGGTTCAAGAAACTCTCCTGCCTCAGCCTCCGAGTAGCTGGGACTATAGGGACGCGCCACCATGCCCAGCTAATATTTTATATTTTTAGTAGAGATGAGGTTTCACCATTTTGGCCAGACTGGTCTTGAACTCCTGACCTCAGGTGATCCACCCGCCTCAGCCTCCCAAAGTGCTGGGATTATAGATATGAACCACTGCGCCCAGCCAACACAACTATTTTCTAAAGAACGTAGTGCTCTGCAGAATGGTAGCAACAGAAAGCTTATTAGTGGAATGGTGATAATCACAGCTAACGATTACCTACATCTTTCATGTCACGACCTGGGTATGCTGCTCACCCAGTGGGGTAGGTGACCATCACAAGCTCTAAATGACAGGTGAGGAAACTGAGGCACGGAGAAGTACAAACACTTGCCTAGGGTAACAAAGTTAGGGAGTGGAGAGTTGGGATTCAGACCCAGGTTGGTCTGAGTCTAGAGTCTATGTGCAGTCCCACTTGGCAGCTTCCACGTATGGTCCCACACTGTGTTGAAAGAAAAATTCCCTAGGGGCCCAGTGGGAGAGCATCAGTACTCCACACAGACAATGCTCCAACCCATACAGCTCCAAGGCTTCTCCCAAGGAGGCAAGGCTGGATGTGGAGCAAACCAAACAGTAGACATGTCCTCCAGTTTATGGAGCTATGGTTTAAGAACAGGAAAGGAGTCACCACTGATTTTCTAAGTAATGGCAGAAAGATTTTTCACCTCAATTTTGCCTCCCTTTTTCTTGTGTATGATGGAAGAAGGATCTTTTTGACTTTTTTAGTATTTCCACTGTCTAAGCGAACCAAGCCTGTGCTGGATTTACAGAAAACGATGCCTCCTCTCCTCCTATTTTCCCTGCCCCTTCCCTTATGTCCTACCACCACAAACAGGCCACCTGCAGGGACCAGCAAGCTCTTTGCATCTAGCTCTTCCGGGTGTCAGCACAGTGCTCTGGTGATTGGAGAAGGATGGGGAGGAGGCTTTGCTCCTGACGGTGCGGTGGCAGGCAGTGGGGGCGGGGGTGGGTGTTCTGATGCAGTACCTTTAAAAATTATTTTATTTTAGTTTGTGGGGGGAGGGGCATGTGTACATGTTTGTTATATGGTATATGGCCTCCTGGGGGAGACTGGGCTTCTAGCACACCTATTACCCAAACAGCAAACATTGTACCTGATAGGTAGTTTTTCAGCCCTCATCCCCAACATCTCTCCCTGCATTTGGAGTCCTCTCTGTCTATTGCATCTATTGTTTCCACGTTTATGTTCATGTGTACCCACTGCTTACCCTTCACTTACAAGTGAGAACATGCAGTATTTGATTTCCTGTTTCTAAGTTAATTCACATAGGATAATAGCCTCCAGCTCCACCCATGCTGCTGCAAAGGACAGGATTTCATTCTTTTTTATGGCTGCATAATATTTCACGTGTATATGCACCACCTTTTCTTTAACCGGTCAACCGCTGATGTACACTTAGGTTGGTTCCGTGACTTTGCTACTATGAATAGTGCTGTGGTGAACATATGAGGAGTAGCCCTTTTAATATAATGTAGCTCAGTGCGGTTAGAGGATTTGGGAGTGGATGGGAGCGTAGAAGGAAGCTCAGGAATGGGCTTAGGTTCAAGAGTGGGGAGCTTGTAGATTCGAGGTTCAAGAGAGGAGCCCAGAATATTGAGCACCTCCCTCATGATCATTAGCCCCTGGATGCTAGAGGAGCCGCAAGCTGCAAGGCGTACTTCATATCTGCTCCTGCCTTGCTCTGCCTTAGAGGCTTCTATTGCAAGTCCAGGCCCACGGAAGCATGAAGGATATTAATACCCATCCAACCGCTGTGGCCTTTGGGATCCCACTTCACCGGGGACCCCCACTGCTGATGTGAGCCATTCACAGGCCTAGAATTCCACCTCTGCTCCAGGCTCAAGTACCAGATGCTTTTCTGGACCATGAGCCTCATCCTCTGTGTGGGAGCCCATTTGCAGTGGAGCAGGCTAGGAATTGACGCCATATAGAAAGCAGTGTAACTCAGGGATGACAAAAGTGAAGGTAATTTTAAAATACTTTAATCATGTTAGAAAAAGGACTATAAACTACGATGTAAAGTGCTCATACTTTTGGGCCAGGCATTTTGCTTTTGGGAATTTTTCCTACAAAGACTTTCATATATGTATGTGAAGATGTATATTCAAGCATTTTTATTGCTGTAATGTTTATAAAAGGGAAAACCAGGAACCACCATCAAAATGTCCATTGATGTGAGGTTGGTCAAATGGTGGGATGTCCATAAAACAGAACACAATACAGAGCCATTAAAAGGAATGAAGTAGCACATTGTTGGGTATTATGGATCAGAAGGGAAATCCATTGTATTGGACCATGGAAGCGCCTTGGGTTTACTTAATGGAAATAAAATGTGTTAAGTTAATGAAATCGGGAGAATGTGGGCCATTCAAGGGACACAATTGAAGGCAGAGCTGAGATAAAGAGAAGGAGATTACAGAATTTTTATGCTCTTAGACTGCAAGGGCCAAGGACTCGGTTCGGTTTCATTAATTGGAGGGGGGCAGGGCTGATCTGACAGGCTCTGCTTCTAGCAGCCCTGGTTACAGCTGACGTTAAAGATCTGAAGATAAGACAAACCACATGCAAGTTCCCCAAACAATCTCTAGGAGTAGAGCTATGGCTTTCTGGGAGGCTCCCACTTAGAGGAGGAGCTGGGTAGTGTTTATAGGGTGAGTGGGTGGCAGTACAGTGGACAAGTGGACAGGAACCTTGAGGGGCTTTCCTGGATGCTGTTGACATGTTTGACATTACGATTAATGTAAGTAAACTACGAAATTGCGGTACTACCTGTCTCATTCATTCTATTTGGTAGGAAACCTGGACTGAATGACGGAAGAACCCATTCTCCTGACTGCTTCTGCAAACTGACTTGGATTACTAAACATTATGGAGTTTCTCTGCCCTTTGTTACCACCAAGAAAGGCCAAGATCACCCAAAGCAGGTAGCATAAGCTGAAGGGGGGAAAATAAAAATAACATCAACAAAGATATTACTATATAGCAGGCACTGGGTTAAACTTTCTGCATGTGTTTTATCATTTGATCCTCACCACTGACTAAAGAAATAAAGAGTATTATTAATAATTCTCCCTTTTTACAGACAAGGAAAAAAGATTCAAATCCTGAGACAGATCGCAATATACTGAACAGAGTGTGATCCCACGTTTGTAAATAAGAAAGTAGAACTTGATAGATACGAAAGGAAAGAACATAGTCATCTCTTAGGTGTGTGGAGAGATGTGTTAACTTTTTCTATTAGATGATTATAATATTTTAATGTCTTTTACAATGGAAATGAATTATGTTTTAATTGGAAAAATAATTTTAGAGGGAATAAAAAGCTGTTGAGTTCAAATTGCATTTAAAACGGTTTTCTACAAATAACCATTTAAAAGTGGGCAAAGGACATGAACAGACACTTCTCAGGAGAAGACATACAAATGACCAATAAACAAATGAAAAACTCTCATCATCACTAATCAGCAGAGAAATGCAAATCAAAACCACAATGAGATACCATCTCACACCAGTTGGAATGGCTTTTGTTAAAAAGTCAAAAAATTACAGATGTTGGTAGAACTGGGAGAGAAGGGAACACATATATGCTGCTGGTGGGAATGTAGATTAGTTCAGCCATTGTGGAGAGAATTTGGAGATTTCTCAAAGACCCGAGTTGAACCACCATTTGGCCCAGCAATGCCATCACTGAGTAGATCCTCAAAGGAAAATAGATCACTCTACTGAAAAGACACATGCACCCATTTATTCATTGCAGCACTATACACAGTAGCAAAGACATGCCACAAACCCAGGTGTCCATCAGTGGTGGATGAGACAACACCATGGAATACTATGTAATCATAAAAAATCATGAAATCATGTCCTTTGCAGCACTGGAGGCTATTGTCTCAATGAACAGAAGCAGAAAACTAAATACTACAGGTTCTCAGTCAGAAGTGGGAGTTAAACATTGGGTGTACATGGACACAAAGATGGAAAGAGTAGACACTGGGGACTCTGAAAGTGGAGAAGGAAGGAGGCGAAGGTTGAAAAACTGCCAAATGGGTGCTAGGGTTCATCATACTCCAAACCCTAGCATCATGTAATATACCTTTATTGCAAACCTGCACATGTATTCCTGCAATCTAAAGTAAACGCTGAAAAAGGAAAAAAAAAGTTTTCTAAAATACTTTTGAAAAAGAATAAAGCAGAGGAATCATTCTACTTGATGTGAAGCCTTACTCTACAGCTCCAGTAATAAGACAGTACAGTACTGGTGAGGGAGACACATAGATCAATGGGACAGAATGGAGGACCCAGAATAGACCTGCACAAATACACTTGCACCCAAATGATTTTTTTTTTTCAAACAAAGGGACAATAGCAATTCAATGGAAGAAGGATAGCTATTTCTAAAATGCTACTGGAGCAATTGTGTGTCCACTAGCAAATAAATGAACTCAATCTAAACTTTACACTTTACACAAAAAAATCAGTTCCAAAAGGATCATGGACTTAGATGTAAAACATACAACTATAAAAATTTGTAGAAGAAAACAGAGGATAAAATCTTTAACACCTAGGTCTAGGCAAAGAATTCCTAGAGTTGACACCACAAGCACAATCTGTAGAAGAAAAAAGTATAAATTGGACTTGCATGAAATTAAAAACTTTTGTTCTGTGAAAGATTCTATTAAGAGAACAAACAGATAAGCCACTGACTGAGATAAATATTTGCAAACCACATCTCCGACAAAGGACTTGCATATAGACTACGTAAATGACTCTCAACACTCAACCATTAAAAGATTTTGTTAGAAAATGGGGCTAGGTGCGGTGGCTCACACCTGTAATCCCAGCACTTGGGGAGGTGGAGGCAGGCAGATCATGAGGTCAGGAGTTCGAGAACAGCCTGGCCAGCATGGTGAAACCCCATCTCTACTAAAAATACAAAAATTAGCCAGGCATGGTGGCATGTGTCTGTAATCCCAGCTACTCGGGAGGCTGAGGAAGGAGAATCACTTGACCCCGGGAGGCAGAGGTTGCAGTGAGCTGAGATCACGCCATTGCACTCCAGCCTGGTGACAGAGCAAGACTCCATCTCAAAAAAAAAAAAAAAAAAAAAAAAAAGAGAAAATGGGTAAAAGTTAAAGTCCTGAAAATGGCCTGTAAAACAAAACAAAAAAAAATTGGCAAAAGATATAATTAGACATTTCACCAAAGAGAACACTGATGGCAAATAAGCACATGAAAAGATGTTTCATATCATTAGTTATTAGGGAAATGCGAATTAACATATTGCTAACAAACCAGAGACCAGCTATTACTATATGCTGAACAGACTGGCTATAATGAAAAATAGTGACAACACCACATGCTGGTGAGAATGTGGAACAACTGGATTTCTCCTATATTGCTGGTAAGGATGGAAAATGGTTTAGCCACTCTGGAAAACAGGCAGTTTCTTATAAAACTAATATGATCCAGCAGTTGGTACCCAGAAAAATGAAAATACATGTTCACACAAAAGCCTTACACAAATATTCACGGTGGCTCTATTTGCAGTAACTTCAAACTAGCAACAAAGTCAAATGTCCTTCAGTGGGTAAATAGTTCAACAAATTCTGGCATACCATACCATGGAATATTACTCAGCAATCAAAAGGAACCAGCTATTGGTTGATGTGAGTACTTGGATGGATCTCAGGGGCATTAAGCTTAGTGAAAAGAGCTAATCTTGGCCAGGTGTGGTGGCTCACATTCATAATCCCAGCACTTTGGGAAGCCGAGGCAGGTGGATCACCTGAGGTCAGGAGTTCAAGACCAGCCTGGCCAACATGGTGAAACCCTGTCTCTACTAAAAATACAAAAATTAGCTGGACATGGTGGCAGGTGTCTGTAGTCCCAGCTATTCGGGAGGCTGAGGCAGGAGAATGGCTTCAACCTGGGAGGCGAAGACTGCAATGAGCTGAGATTGTGTCACTGCACTCCAGCCTGGGTGACTGAGCAAGACTCTGTCTCAAAAAAAAAAAAAAGAGTTAATATCAAAGAGTTACATTTTATATGATTCCATTAAGTACCATCCTTGAAGTGACAAAACGAGAGGTGGAGAACAGGTTAATAATTGCCAGGGGAGAAGGTCAAGAGTAAGGGGAAGGTAAGTACAACTAATAAGGAGTAGCAAGACAGGTAGCCCTTCTGTGATCATGCAGCTGTCCTGTATCCTGATGGTGGTGGTGGTTACACAAATCTGTACGTGCCAATCAAATGCACAGGACTACACACACACATACACACACACACACAGAAAAACACACACAAATGGGTGGAAACTTCAGGAGCTCTGGTCAATAGCATTGTGTCCACGTGAACTTCCTGCTTTTGGTATTGTTGCACTATAGGTATAGGCGATGTCTCTGTGGAGGAAGCCGAGAGAAGGGTTCAAGGTGCTTCCGGCACTATTTTTGCAACTTCCTGTGAGTCTGTAATCATAGAAAAATTTAAAAATAAGGAAATTAAGTTGCTTTTCTTCGTAAGCCTGAAATGATATATTCTGGGACTCCATGGCCTATTTTACTGTTAATTTGGAGTGGGGATACCTTGTTTATGATGGAATCTACTTTGCAGTTGGGCTTCCACACACTGTACAGGCCCAGAACCCTAATTCAAATGCAATCTGTTTTGAAGGGCAATAAATGGTGATTTTAGAAACAAAAACAAGAGAAAGTGCTATGGAAAGCCAGTGTGTGTCTTCATGGAAGCCAAGCCTCCGCCAATGAGCAAGCAGCCCAAGAAGATACCATTTTCCCTTCGAGTGAGTAAGATCATAATAACAGATGCAAAGCAAGACACATTTTCACTGGAGAAACAAACCCCTATGAGAAAACACTCTCTGCAACATGAAAACAAACTCCTTTCAGACCTGGCTAAGGCCTTTCGTGCTGACTCAGCTAACTGGAAAGTCTGTTAGAAAGCAGTGAGGAGTTTCAAAACACCAATGTCAATATGTTCAAAACTAACTTCAGATGTGCTCTGCAATGGTGAGGTCAAATGTCCTGAACCACTGCATGCAATGTGACAATTCTGGGGTTCTTAGCCAATAAAATGAACACTGGTGCAACCTTTATTCACCTCGTGGGATGGAGTATCTGTCAGAGGCTTTGAACCAGAGCAACTCCATCTTGAATAGGAGCTGGGTAAAATAAGGCTGAGACCTACCGGGTTGCATTCTCAGGAGGTTGAGTCATTTTAAATCACAGGATGAGATAGGAGGTCAGCACAAGATACAGGTCAGGAAGACCTTGCTGATAAAACAAGTTGCAGTAAAGAAGCTGAACAAAACCCACCAAAACCAAGATGGTAATGAGAGTGACCTCTGGTCATTTTCACTGCTCATTATATGCTAATTATAATGCATTGGCATGTCAAAAGGCACCCCTACCAGTGCCAGGACAGTTTACAGATGCCATGGCAAGGTCTGGAAGTTACCCTCTATGGTCTAAAAGGGGGAGAAACTCTCAGTTCTGGGAATTGCCCATCCCTTTCCCGGAAAACCCATGAATAATTCACCTTTTGTTTAGCATATAATCGAGAGATAACTATAAAAATGGCCAACTAGCAGCTCACGCTGTTGCTCTGCCTAATAGAGTAGCCATCCTTCTATTCTTTTACTTTCTTAATGAACTTGCTTTCACTTTACTCTATGGACTCCCCCTGAATTCCCTCTTGCTCAAGATCCAAGAACACTCTCTTGGGATCTGGATGTGGACCCCTTTCCAGTAACCTATCTATTGATCAGTATCAGTAATATAGGATCAATGGTGACAAAATGTCACTGCTCCGTGGAGAACTTGAGGATAACCTGTAACCTGGGTGCATTACCTTAGCTCTCATTCTGCTTCCTGATCTGAGAACTGGAAGGTCTGGTAGAATGCACCTCTCAAAGAGATCATGAGGATTCAGCATGATAATACACAGAAAGCACTCAGCACCTTGTCCTGCACTGAGCTGGTGGCCTTCATTGCCAACATCCTATTCTACAGGTGAGGACATTGAGGTCCAAAGCATCTAAGGAATTTGTGCAGTATCTAAGAGGTGCTGACTGGTGGAGATACGACTGAAACTAGGAGTCATCTGGCACCCAAACCATGTCCACAGTGTCAGCCCATCCTGCCCTGTGAATAAATAAGAACTCAGAAATGGAACTGGGATTCAGGGAAATAAAAACAGCCCTTCTAGCCAAACTGACAGTGTGATGGAGTAAAAACGGGGAAACAGAAAAGCCCCTTATCCCTCCTCCCTGCTTGCCTCCTCCCTGCATTCTATCTTCTAAGACTCTGTGCATCAAAATAATTGGGGTAGTTCTTCTTTAAAATCCTGTTCTCTCTAACTACCACATTTCTGTCAGCGGCATCTGCTTGCTTGCTGGAATGTCAAAGCCTAAAAGCAGGCTTGTCACACGGACAGTTTGTCTCATGACTTTGCTCAGCTAGCGAATGAGACTTCTTGAATGTCTTCAGGGCACCTGGGATCCATGACTTTGACACGTGGTTTCGTCAAGCAGAGATGAAGAAACTGCCTAGGACCCCTTATCCCACAACAACCTACATGTTCATTGGTGGCAGCAGTGGCTGATTTAATTCAGGGACTGTTGACAACATAGGCAGATAGACTGCTGCCAGGAGCTGCTAGGAGTTACCACGGCTGGCTCCCCTCATTGACATTTTGTTGCGTGGATGCTGACAAGTGTCACTTCCGTGGTTCCTAAGGAACATCTCGTCGGCCCACCCTAACATGACGTCCCTCTTTCCTTTCCTCTTTGGGGAACTTGCCATTTTGACACTGTCCACTTCAAACTGTATCTCTGCTAAATGAAAGAACTCCATCATTTTGATGTGGATCTTCCAGAGATCAGGAGAACCCATCTTCCCCTCCCAAAAGCATTATATGAAAAAAAGACAAGCTGTGTTTGAAATCACAGGATGGTCACAGAGTTCAAGCAAATGAAATTAACATGAGGTTTCTTCTCCAAGCAACAGGGCCACCGAAAGCGCAAACAACAACAAACCGAACACTCAAAATCTGATTAAAGCCCCAAACCCGAGATGCATTTACGGACACAGGGCAGATTTCCATGCGAAACTAGAGATTCAGGCAAATTTTACTGCTCAGTTCCAGCAGCATCTCGTAAATAGAATTCTTCCGGGAGCAGAATTCTGCCAGATAACCTGAGGGCTTCATTCTGTAGCCTTTCCAAGCTGCACTCATTGATTGCATGTGCTGGCTACCAAATGCCTTCCTTACATTCACTAGAACCATGCCAGCAAATGCAGAACTGAGGAAGAGGAGTGCTCTGTAATTTCAGGCCAGCTGTTCTGGGGAAGAGATGTATCTCTGGGGTGCCATCTTTATTACAATGGCCCCTTTACTGAACCACATGTCAGGCACTGTGCTTGCCATATATCATTGACCTTGGCATTGTGAAAGGAAAATAAATCTTGGGATCTCCAGTCACTAAGCTAAAGGGAAAAGCCTAGCTGGGAAATATGGGAGGCAAACCTGCCCCCATAGTTCTCAATTTCTAACTAAGATAGCTACAAATATAAAAAATACCTCCCTCACAATTTGCCTGCAAGGAGATTCCTTGTGGGTCCCAAGATCTTTACCCTAAAAGCTTCTGTTGAATTTCACCCAGGCAATGTAAATTGACAGCTCATCCTCACAGGTGCAAGTCAAAGGACAGACCGAACTCAACACATCCCTCTGCTCACCTGAGACAAATGCATATCTAATTATTTCCTTGGTCTGATTGTTTATGTAAAAATGCAGATGCACTGAGCTAGACTAAGGCGTAAGTGACTATTCCTCTACCCTGTCTTTGATCAAACACTCAAAAGAATGCAACTGTTTGTCTGTTACCTACTTATGACCTGGAAGCTCCCCAACCACTCATTCTCCAGACTGAGCCAATGTACATCTTACACATATTGGTGGATATCTCATGCCTCCCTAAAATGTATAAAACCAGGTTATACCCCCATCATCTTGGGCACATGTCATCAGGACTTCCTGAGGCTGTGTTACGGGCACGTCCTTAACCTTGGCAAAATAAACTTTCTAAATTGACTGAGACCTGTCCCAGATACTTCTAGGTTCATAGCATCAAAATGCTCTACTTTATTTAACCTTTATTAGAAAGCAGTCCACTTATCTCCATCATACTGATAAATAAGCCAGATCTCAGAGAGGTTAAAAGCTATGCCTGATCTCACACCGTCAGAAAATGGTGGTGCAGGGATGTAAAGGCAGGTCTGAGATCAACACGTGGGTTTTCAGAGCTAGGCTAGATGTTTGCCAACCCAAGACGAATCTGTTAAATGCCTCTCTGCCAGCCTGCTGTCAGATGACAGGGCACGTGGGAAGTAAGGATGGTATGAGGGTTCTATGAAATATGGCAGCTAAAATACACTTCTGTTACTGACATTGACTTTTAACTGTGATGGTTCTAGACTGCCTCATCTATCTGAATGGAGTCAAGGCTGTTGTAAGCTCTCTTCCCCTGCATCTGTCAAGGTGTAAGCTCGTGTGACTGCGCTTGTCAATCTTCTACATTGATGGCTGAGGAGTTTTCCAATTGGATGCTGGGTGTTCTACTGCCTTGCTCTCATTGAATAGTCTTGAAGAGATGGGATTTAAATTGTGTCGAGGATATTAGTCCAAAGTGAATGAAGTGGAGAGTAGACTTCTCGTTTATGTCCCCAGAGTGATAAATGAGGGAGTGTAATTTTTTTTCTAAGGCAAAGAAAATGGGAAACCAACGTGGATTGCAGACACATGAGAAATAGCTTATGAATTTAGATGATGGCTCGGCAGAAATAAATTGTACATCTGTTCATTCATTTTAATAAAGTGGAGAGATGGCATGCTGCTGAAGCCCTTGGAGAACCCTGGGTTTTTAAAATTATGATCCTATAATAGTAGCATTAAAATTTGTAATGTAGCCAGTGCTTTCTGAATTGGAGGGAAAATTCATTTATAAAATAACAGTTCAGACTTTGAAATGTAAATGGGAAAATGTAATTTTTCTTGGCTAGATGTGAATTGGTCCTGGAAGGATGCTACAACATCTTGACCATAAAATATATTTTTAAAATCTTATGAGAAAGTTTTCAGAAGCCAGCAAAACTTCTTCGGGCAATCTCTATTTAGGTAAATTGTGCAGGTATGAAGCATATGGTTAACTGGCTTTGTTATTTTTACCTTGAACTTGGTGTTTCTTGTATAAGGACAATTACAGATTAATATTTCCATTTGAAATGAGTTTAGTCTGTTACAAATACAAAATCATTTTACTCAGTAGCAGGAACATAAGGAAGAGAGCTTTTATAGACCAGCAATTACCAGTTACCATGAAAATTTACTTCTTCAACAAACAGCACTGGGTTCCTTATTACTTATGCTCCCTATGTTCGATATTGGTGCAAATACAACAATCCTTATTGTAGGTTTCCTGCTGACTCTAAAAGCCAGAAGCATTATTAAAATTTCTTTAAAAAAAATAGGTAAGTTTAAAACCCACAGAAAGCTTTTAGACAGATTGAGCCATTTCGGTTTTATTTCACAAATCAACCATCAAGTTTTCAGGTGGGAAAAAGGTATAAATAAACCAGGAGAGCTGGCTGGCCATGGATAACACAGGCCCAGCTAGAAAAACCCCAGATTGCCTCACAGAGATCTTTGCCTCCTATTGAAATACTGCGTAGGTAGAGAGGACACACTCCAGCCTGCAAATGAAAAATACAGATTGGGAAGAGCTTGTGGTTAGTCTTAGCATCAAGGGCAATTGCCTGTTGTCTTAAGTCAGCTTCTGCCCAAAGATGTACGGCACTTCCTCCTAGGTCTGTAGGAGTCTTGATACCTCAAGAAGGTCACATAGATAAAAGGGTCTGGAATGTGACTCATCAGTGGAGACAGAGAACAGCGATGTGACAAAGATAAAAACCAAACTATCGGGCAGAGTCCCGTGGCTCACATCTGTAATCCCAGCATTTTGGGAGGCTGAGGTGGGCAGATCACTTGAGCTCAGGAGTTTGACAGCAGCCTGGGCAACATGGTGAAACTCTGTTTCTACAAAAAAATATGAAAAATTAGCCTGGCATGGTGGTGTCAGAAGTGTTTGAACCAGAGCAACTCCATCTTGAACAGGGACTGACTAAAATAAGGCTGAGACCTGCTGGGCT
Organism: Rhinopithecus bieti; assembly: GCF_001698545.2. Taxonomy (NCBI): domain Eukaryota; kingdom Metazoa; phylum Chordata; class Mammalia; order Primates; family Cercopithecidae; genus Rhinopithecus; species Rhinopithecus bieti. Next base: position 5,856,595 of record NW_016803937.1, read on the forward strand.
GCATTCCCAGATGGTTAGGTACAAACAGGATGAGATAGGAGGTCGGCACAGGATACAGGTCATAAAGATCTTGCTGATAAAACAGGTTGCAGTAAAAAGCCGGACAAGCACCAAAACCAAGATGGCGATGAGAGTGACCTCCAGTCATCCTCACTGCTACACTCCCACCAGCACCATGACAGTTTACAAATGCCATGGTAATGTCAGGAAGTTACCCTATATGGTCTAAAAAGCCCTGGGAATTGCCCATCCCTTTCCTGGAAAAGTCATGAATAATCCGCTCCTTATTTAACACATAGTCAAGAAATAATCCTTTGGCCCTTGGGGCTGCTCTGTCTATGGTGTAGTCATACTTTTATTCATTTATATTCCCAACAAACTTGCTTTCACTTTACTCTATGGACTTGCCTCTAATTCTTTCTTGCGTAAGATCTGAGAACCCTCTCTTGGGGTCTGGATTGTGACCTCTTTCCGGTAACAGTGGCATGTACCTATAATCCCAGCTACCTGGGGGGCTGAGGTGAGAGGATCGCTTGAGCCTAGGAGGCCGAGACTGCAGTGAGTTGAGACTGCACCACTGCACTCCAGCCTGGGTGACAGAGCGAGACCCTGTCTAAAAAACAAAACAAAACAAAAAAACAAAATAAACTATCCAAATTCCTCACAGGCAGGACAATAGGTGGATACTCCAGATGAGGAACAATAAAAATCCCCGCAAAGTTTTGCAATGAAGCTCTTTTTTAGCTAATGCCTAGAGTTGGCACTATTCAGATCAGAGGCCTCTCGGAAATTCTGCTTTGCCATATGTATGTTCGTCTGTCTAGTTTCTCCGACTCCACTCCTAGAAATGGGGTATTAGGTCCATGAAATAGAATCTTTTTCTCCCCTCCTCCGGAGATAGGGTCTCACTCTGTTGCCCAGGCTGGAGTGCAGTGGCACGATCTCGGCTCACTGCAACCTCCGCCTCCCGGGTTCAAGCAATTCTCCTGCCTCAGCTTACAGGCGCATGCCGCCACACTCGGCTATTTTTTTTTTTTTGTATTTTAGTGGAGACGGGGTTTCACCATGTTGCCCAGGCTGGTCTTGAACTGCTGAGCTTAGGTAATCTGCCGGCCTTGGCCTCCCAAAATGCTATGATTACAGGCATGAGTCACCATGCCTGGCCAAATAGGACTCTTTTTAAGGACTATCAGGGAGCATGAGAACTGGGAAAGAGCCAAGAGAGGCGAGATGCTCTAGGGTGTTGTGAGAATGCCAAGGCAGAAGGTGGTCCAGACAGCACGGGCGCAGCAGCCTCACGGAGGACCCTCTCGAGGTGTCACAGAGGGAGCGAGGACAGGGAGCCTGCGTGGGAGTCAGGACTGAATTCAGTAAAAGCAAAGACTCGGCAGTCTCGACCCAAAGTCGGCTTTTGGTCATGGCTCCGTTGCATCTTCCAGTGGGATTTATTTTGAATCAGAAGTAAGAGGCAAAGTCATCCTCTGAGAAAGAGAGAATGGACAAAAGAGGGCCTTGGGGGCAGCGGACAATGTTGAGTTCAGCTGCCAAGTGAGCAGCAAAAGGAACCATTCAGAGTTAAGCAGAAAAAATGGAAGGCATCCCTGCCAGCCCCACCCAGTCCAGGTTCGGAAACCACACATTCGTGACTTGCATTCAAATGTTGTCCACTGACTTACGTATCTTTAGGTCCTCAGCATAGAGCCTGGCTCATAGCAAGGGCTTAATTAACACCTGCAGAATGACCTGAGTGCCAACTACATCCCAAGCACTCTCAGATCTCCCATGCAGTTATCCCGGTGACAACGCCAGTCGTGTTATTCACAGAAGGTCCCAGACAGAGCGTGTCTCATCAACATGTCCAGATGGCTGGTGCTTTTCTGCATTCCTTGGGGCCTCTGGCATTGACTCTGGTCACACAACAGTTACAACGAGGAGGAAGATGAAACCGGCACACGCAGTGCGGCAAAATCAGTTAAAGAAATTTAGAAAGCTCAGGAATAAGAAGAAAGCTTGCATAGTGCCAGTTATGTAGGAGGCTGAGGTAGGAGGATCATATGAGCCTTGAAGGTGGAGGCTGCAGTGAACTGTGATTGTTCCACTGCACTCCAGCCTGGGCAACAGAGTGAGACCCTGTTTTGAAAAAAAGAAAAAAGAAACAAGCTTGTTTCCTCTCGTTTTACCTGTGACAGTGTTGCTCGCTGCATCCGGCTCCCAGGGAAAGACCCTGATAAAGCTGACTTTGGGGAACAGTGTTTCTGCGCTATCTCACCTCACACTATTGCTGGCATTTGTCTCTGGCTACCCCGTGGCTTATACACAAGGGTAGGCCGACCTTGCTTTTGTGGATTCACAGGCTTTGGGCTGAGGTACCTCCTGGAGAAAGCTCTAGACCTCCCCTCCTTAAGTGCAGGGGGTGGGGGCTGCCCCTTCTTGAGCTAGGGACCACTGAGCTTCCCCTGCTCAGGGGATGATGGATCAGATGTGCTCCAGTTAATTACAAGTGCGTGAGACCCATCACTTTTTCGAAGCCAAAAGGGGGAGGAAAAAGAGTGGCACAAGTTGCCGAGAGAAAATAACTTGTTTTCTGCAGTTCTGAGAGGTAAAGAACAAATCCTGGGACAGGGAGAGGAAGCAGACAGTCCTGTCATGGGGAAAGCAGGTTAACAGGCTCGGCTTTTGGCACGGAGTCCTGTTAGTGATGGTCAGTAGCATGTGCAAGGAGGATGAAGAAAATGGACCTGAAGAAATCAAACGAATGGGCGACCCTCCAACTGTATAGGGTGGAAGTGGACCATCCTTTAAACAGGGCACATGCAGAGCTTTGGAACACGGGAACCAATAAACCAACATGGAAGAATTAAGCATGGCCTGAAACCACGGATAACACAGGGGTCCGTCGTTTTGGCTTAAATCACACACACACACACACACACGTGCAAACACACACACGTTCACACACACACGAGCACACAGACACACACAGTTTCTTTAGTGGGGGCAACACAATAACTAACCTACACAGTAACTAACCTACAGTGTTGTGCTGGTAAATGTTTAATGGCAATTCAGGGGGGAAAAGCCCTGATTTGTAGCTTGCATCCATTTTTGTGGTTAAATATTCCCCCCAAGGCCAATTTCAAGCTATGTACTCTATATCACCACACACATGAAGAACTGGCAACACATGCGGGAATCATCTCTCCCAAAGCTGGTGCAGACTGGCTGCAACACACCAGCTTTGCACATTCAAATCATGGCCAGGCTCAAGGGAACTGGTTCTGTTTGAATAGGATCTGGAGTAGATGGGAAATGTAGCTTTGATCTGGGGGCATTCCTTTCTTCAGGGAGCCACCACACCCTGCTCCTTGAGGTCATGTTGGTGCGGTCAACCACAGGCCCCATTTCCCCCCATCTTGTTTCCCAGAGGTGGGGAGGTGATCTAGAGCAAGGCTCCCCACCCCCGGCGCTGCGGACCTGTACTGGTCCATGGCCTATTAGGAACCAGGCAGCACAGCAGGAGGTGAGCATCCTGTGAGTGAGCGTGACCACCTGAGCTCCGCCTCCTGTCAGATCAGTGGCGGCATTAGATTCTCACAGGAGCGGGAACCTTACTGTGAACTGTGCCTGAGAGGGATCTAGGTTCTGCATCTCTTATGAGAATCTAACTAACTGATGCCTGATGATCTGAGGTGGAACAGTGTCATCCCAAAACCATCCCCCACTACCCCTGCCATCTGTGAAAAAATTGTGTTCTATGAAACCAGTCCCTGGTGCCAAAAAGTTTGGGGACTGCTGACCTACGGTGGGCCTGTCATCTCATCATTTCCTGGGACTCAATGCCTGGTCTGAGTGGCTCCTGTGACCCAGCAAGACCAAAAGTCTTTCTATGAGAGTAGCATTTGGATCTGGGAGAGAGGGTGTGTGCGTGCCTGCCTTTGTGTATAAGCCATCAGGGCTGTCAGAAGTCACCTTCCTTGCCACAAGGAGAGAGCCTAGCTGAGAATAAAGCCAACAGAGAGAGACAAACAGAGCCGACAGCTGGAGCTGCAGACAGGGAGCATCCGGTCCACATTGTCTGATGGCCTAGATGCAGCTGTGTCTGAAGTTGGAAAGCCCCGGGACCTCCCCAGTGATGAGTACCAATGCCTTTCAGGATTTGTTTCTGCTGGTTGAAAGTGGTTCCTAACAACAAAATGAGTGCAAACGGGGGATCCTTGACTCTGGAGAAAATACAAGTGAATTTCCTTGTGGAAGGGTGAGCCTCTAATCTTAGCCTTCTGCTAACTGATTTGTCTTTTCAATTTCTAGCAGCTGAAGGAAAAGAGATATTTTGACCATTCCTGTGTGAGGCTGGTACGAGTGGACAATCCAGTTTGTGTGGGTTTGTTCAGACTTTCTTTTCAGTCACAGGGCCCAGTGCCCACGATGTGAGAGGCCAGTGCTTGGTTATTATAGACCAGACAGCTAACTGGTTCTGGCTCTGATATATGGATTTACAGCCCTGAATGGAACCACGCATCCAGGGGCGATTAGCAAAGGCATCTGTTCCTATTTGCAGAGCTGCTGGGAAAAAATGCTGTTTGTTAGATTTGATTTAATGCAATGGACATTCTTTGTGCTCCCTCTGTTGCAAATGGCTCTGAGGCTGAAGGGGGCAACCATGATGAGTGAAGCTCTGTCTGCCTTCAAGGAGCCCCAGAAGAGGGGCTGCCCAGAAGAGGCAGAAACTGATCGCAATAAAGCCGACAGTGCATGCTGGGAAAGATGCTGACATCCAGGGGGAAACAAGGTGCTGGAAGGGTATGTGAAAGGAGAGAGCCAGTTAATTATGACTGGGGAGTGATCTGGGGGAACTTGAGGGAAATGCATGGCTTCCTGGAGTCTGTCATTAGGGGACAGAGGCCCTGGGTGTGTGCCACCTCTCCTACCCATCCCTGGCTTATGCTCTCCAAGCCAGCACTGGCCCCACCTCTCAGCCCCTCAACCAGGCTCTTGTGTGCCTTGGGGCATTTGCACACAATGTTTGCTCTTCCTGGACTGTGCTAACCTTGTACCACCCCTTATTACTCTACCTAGCAGAGCCAAGTCTTAAAGGACAAGATGTTATTTCATGAGCTGACCTTCCCAGACTTCGGGTCTGTTTCCCTCAGGTCGTGTTCCCAAAGCACTCTGAATTTATTTGAGGGATTCACTCTTCTTGTACTACTTTTATACCTGTCCTCCCTGCTAAGCCTCATGAAAGCAAGAAGTTGCTGCCTTATTTAAATCTCCAGCCTTCAGCCTGCAGCCTGTGTTTGGTGGGCGTGTGGTGACTGCGTGAACCAAAAAGCTGAGGCCGCTGCAACCCTGCTAACTGGGAACAAGTATATCAAATTCACAGAGACGGTGAACTTCAAGAAGCACATTATCTCATTAATGATTATGAAACTGCAGTAACGACTATCATGTATTTAAAAGATTTAAACATTTTATGTAGACTAATGAAAAAATGACTCATGTAAAAAAGATTTAAACATTTTTATGCAGACTAATGTAAAAATGACCCTCGTTAATGAACTAAAGTTATTCTTGCTTTGTAGGTCTTTGCCCAAATTCTCCAGTGAGTAAAACCTGGATTTCAATTACGATATCTAATTATTGGAATATCAATCATAAGCTATTGATGGTGACGCACAAAGATTTTAAAGTAGATATGCACACGAATATATTGAAGCATGGGAAAGTTAATACTGCTGCAAGAATGGTACTGTGTTCAACATAGGTTTTTTGACTTCCTTGTCGCAGTCTCCTGATGAAGGCTGGTCTTTTGAGGGTCTGAGTTCTTTCATTTCTGAATCCCATGGGGCCGGAAGAGTGTGTGGAAGCTCAGGGGAGTGCAGTGCTGTGTTTGAGAGCTGCCTCTGCAACCAGGTGCTCTGGCTCACACACCTCACATCCCTGCCCCATCACGCTGAAGTCGCAGGTATCATTCTAAAATCTATCTGTGCCTCAGTTTCCTCATCTATCAAATGGACACAATAAAAGTACCTACGTCATAGGGCTGTTGTGAGCATTAAATGAGTTACGATTCCCAAAGCCTCTTGAACAGTGCCTTGTAGAGATAAGCACTTGATAATAATTAGCTTTAAAAAAGTTATTTATATGGATGAATTATTTTTTATCTATTCTTTGCTTATAAGAAATGATTAGTATATTTTCCCATTGGACCTATGAAAATAAAGATACAAGGTTGCTAATCAACTTCATTGGCTATTAAAAGAAGCCCCCCAACCCTTTGATAATTAGAAGAAATTAGGGAGAGACACAGGGTAACTTAAACTTATCCTAACGAACCCAGGAGAGAAATCTTTTGTGTGCTGTAGTTATATTCAGGGCTCGCGCAAAACACTGTCCTGATTTGAACAGAATGGCAGGTGAGGTGGCTGGGTGCGGGGGTTCACACCTGTAATCCCGGCACTTTGGGAGGCCAAGGAGGGTGGATCAGTTGAGGTGAGGAGCTCCAGACCAGCCTGGCCATCATGGTGAAACCCCATCTCTACTAGAAACACAAAAATTAACTGGGCGTGGTGGCACATGTCTGTAATCCCAGCTACTCGGGAGGCTGAGGCAGGAGAATTGCTTGAACCTAAGAGGTGGAGGTTGCAGTGAGTTGAGAACATGACACTGCACTCCAGCCTGGGTGACAGAATGAAACTCTATCTCAAAAAAAAAAAAATGAAAGAAAGAAAGACCGTTGAGGTGAGAGTAAGAAGACCAGCAGTAAGTTGAAGTTTGCAAGTTCAAATAGAGTGGAAAACGGAGGTAATAAACCTGGGCTGCTTCAGCAAACCCTTGGTGCACAAGTGTAACAAGAAAAACAGGAGAGGTATTCCCTGAGGAACAGCCCTGGCAAGGAATCCTACAGAGCTGACCTCAAGGGCCAGACCACTGGAGAGTAATATAGTGGCTGCCACTGAATCAGGCAGAAATGTCTGAACAGTAGGCTCTACCGGCATTGGACTGGTAAACTGCTAACCCTTTCACGGAACAGAAGCAGCTTAGCAGAGGGTTGAGAGTTGGGGTCTCGAGTCTGGGTAAGTTCTTCAGCTGTCAGAGCTTTCACCTCCATACCCACGAAAGGGGGTATTACAATCATGGCACCTGTCTCAGTGCTGGCAGGAGGAGGGCCTCAGGGCGTGCATATAAAGGTCTCTGACTCTGCTATGTACAAAGCAGGTGCTTTCAGATATTCACAGTGGCTGGGGGATGTTTACTTAATAGCGTAGGGCCCCAAAAGAGCAAGTCTGGGGCATGTTGGACAGACAGAAGTGATGGAATGACCAGCTTTGCTTTTCACAGGAACTCATGATTGACAATTGCTGTTATTGATGGGATACTTGCAACATGAAGGAGAGACGTCTCTTTGAGTTTGCAAGGGAAGAGCAGATGCAGAGGTCGGACTCTCACCATGTAGCTCCCAGTGACCTCAGGGAAGGAACTGGTGCCACTTAGCCTCAGCTTCCTCATCTATGTGGAGTACAACCAGCCCCTCTTTGCTGGACTGTGCAAGTATTAGGTGAGAGAGAGCATGTGGCATGTGGAAGGGCTTCCTAAGCTTGAAACTTACTACATAAATGTCTACTCATGTTGGCTCCTTGTGGTTGGCATTATTCCCACTTGGGTGAAGGACATAGGTGGTGGGTCTCATGCTACTGGCATCTCCAGCAATCTCCTGGCCATTGACTCGCCCTTGTGGACCAACAGTATTCCTGAGCAGCATGGGGGCTCTGAGTCTTGGAATGTTCCTCCTTATATCTTTTTTTTTTTTGAGATGGAGTCTCGCTCTGTCCACAGGCTGGAGTGCAGGGGCGTAATCTCGGCTCACTGCAACCTCTGCCTCCTGGGTTCAAACAATACGCCTGCCTCAGCCTCCCAAGTAGCTGGGACTACAGGCACGTGCCACCACGCCCAGCTAATTTTTGTATTTTCAGTACAGAAGGGGTTTCACCATGTTTGCCAGGCTGGTCTCCATCTCTTGACCTCGTGATCTGCCCACCTCAGCCTCCCAAAGTGCTGGGATTACAGGCGTGAGCCACTGTGCCCAGCCCCCCTCCCTCCCTCTTTTCCCCGGAGACTTCCCTGTGCACTTGGAATAAATCCAGCCTCCTCACCTTGTGGGTGAGATCTGGCCCCTGCCACCCTCTCCAGCCTCACATCCTGCTGGCTCTTTCATGCTGCTCTGGTCACCCTGGGCAGCCTTCAATTCCTCCTGCCAGACATGCCTTTCCCAGCCTGGGGTCTTCTTACGGATGCTTCCATCTGCATCCTCCACTTCTGTGCCCCTGCTAGACTTTGAATTGTGTCTCCCCATAAGGATACATTGAAGTCTGAACCCTCAGGACCTCAGACTGTAACCTGATTTGGAAAGAGGACCTTGACAGAAGGAATCAAGTTACAGTGAAGCTACTATGGTAGGCCGTAGTCAAATATGACTGGTGTCCTTCTACAAAGAGGAAATGTGGACACAGGCACAGATACAGGGAGAAGCCAGGTGTAGATGGAGGCAGGGATTGGGGGGGATGCTTGTGCTCGTGCACAAGCCCAGGAGCACAAAGTTTGCTGGCAGCCACCAGAAGCGGGGGAAGAGGCAAGGAATCAGTTCTCTCTCCCGGCCTCTGAAGGAACCAGCCCTGCCAGCACCTTGCTCTTGGACTTCTGCCTCCAGAACTGTGAGGTAATAAATATCTGTTGTTGGAGCCACATGGCTGGTAACACCTTGTTATGGCAGCCCAGGAAATGAATACAGTCACCTCCTCCGGGAAGCCCTCCCTGAGCTCCATGCCAAGTGCCCTGGCAGTCCCCCTCTGTTATGACTTCACCCTGCTCCATCTCATCGTGAGGGGTCATCCGGGATCGATGTGCCCAGGACGGTTGTCCCCAGCCTTGCTTCGTGAGGTCAGGGACCCTGTCTGGTTCCCTCACTGCCCTGCACTCCAGCTTAACACAGAGCCTGGGAAAGAGGAGGCATGGTGCACACACATGTCTGATGGGCAAGCAGGTGAATGAATGAATGAATGTGCTTTGGAAAGCGAGAGTATAATGTTATCACGTGTGATCCACAAATGCAGGCACGTACAGGCAAAGCAGGCTGAAGGTGGAGCTTCTCATAACAACCTATCTTTCAGATCTGAGCTGGTCAACAGCAAAAATAAAGTGCCGTCAACACTGGAAAAACTGATACTCAGTCTATAACTGAAATAGATTGTAGTTTGGAAGGAAATGAATATATTAATCCTGAATTATTTTGTTTAATCTCACAAGAATGAGCTCAGAACACTGGAGTTGTGGAATATTTTCTTACTTTCTTTTTTTTTTCTTTTTTAACTCACAGGATAAGTTGAGCCTGTCTCTAACGATTCCTTTATGTATTGTTTATTAACATTGAGTTTTCTTGTTTTTTTTTTTTTTACTTGACTGATAGGGAAGTAGATTCAGGGCTCTCTGCAGTTTATGTAGATTAGTTTATTCACTTCTGAGATGGAATTTAACTCCAACTGTCTCGGCTCTTGGCAGACCACAGTGAAATGATAAATCTCGGGGTCGATCCTGTGACTTGTTATGTGAGTGCAGGGCTGGGACCTGGGGTTCTCACCGGCAGCAGCATTTTGTGCCACAGTGAGGTTGGTCTGGGATCTGTTTTCTACCTTGAGCAGCACCCCTCATCTATAAAACTATGTATTGGATGAGATTCCTTCCAAGTGCTTTTCTTTCTTTCTTTTTTGTTTTTTTTTGAGTCTTGCTCTGTCCTCAAGGCTAAAGCTCAGTGGCACAATCTTGGCTCACTGCAACCTCCAACCCCTGGGTTCATGCAATTCTCCTGCCTCAGACCCTCAAATAGCTGGGACTACAGGCACATGCGATGATGCCTGCCTAATTTTTTGTATTTTAGTAGAGATGGGGTTTCACTATGTTGCCCAGGCTGGCCTTGAACTCCTGAGCTTAGGCAATCAGCCCACTTCGGCCTCCCAAAAAGCATTAGCCACCACACCTGGCTGCAAATGCTTTTCAACAACATGACTCAAAGACTTTGATTGTCTCTGTTGTCAAGCATTGATCATTTATTCATTAATTCATCAGTTATTTGGTCATGTACTACACGGCAGGCTGGGTGCTGGGCCACAGCACATGACAAAAGAGATAGTTTATTTTCTTGGGGAGCTTACATCCTAATTTAGTGAGAGTGGCAATAAGCAATTAAATAATTATATAGCACACCAGAAGGTGAATAATGCGTATTTGATATTTTATGTAATATATTTTTAGAACAGAATATGTACATATTAGGATATGTGCATATTAGAATCGATATTATATATTAGAACAGAATATGTGCATATTAAGATATGTGCATATTAGAATAGAATAGATATGTGCATATTAGGATATATGCATATTAGAATATATATTATATATTAGAATAGAAAATGTACTTATTAGGATATGTGCATATTAGAATAGAATAGATTTATATATTAGACTAGAATATGTGCATATTAGCGTACGTGCATATTAGAATAGAATAGCATACATAATAGAATATTACCTATACACAGCATATCATGGTATACAGGTAACACTGTATATAATAATAAAAGGATAGTTAATAGTACATTAGAAGCTGAAACACAGGTCTGTAATAAGTATTTGCTGCATGAATAATCAGCTCATCTCTAATTAAACACTTGATGTTGCCCCTGTGCTTGGCCCTAGCGGCAGTGATGAAAAGGATATGGGCTTAAACAGCAAAGCATTCAAAGGGGATTAGGGAGAGGGGTTGTGAGTCCACGACTGAAAGGCAATGAGGTAACTCTAGGCTAGAAGGGGGGCTAACATGTTTTGGGACAAGGAAGAGGAAGCAACAAAGTACCTGGGTGACTTATAAGTTGAGTGGTGAAGGATAAATTGGAGTTTTTCAGGCACAAAAGAAGGAAAAGGCATTCCAGGAAGAAGGGAACAGAGTGTGCAGTGGCACGAAGACATGCCAAAGCTGGGCACGTTGGGGTAAACAGAGCTCCCATGTAGCCTAAGACGAAGGCAGGCTGTGGCCGGGTGGACAGTGTTTGAAACCATCTATGCATCAGACCCAAGACCTTACTTCTAAAATTGTTCAGTACAAAATGGCTTCCAGGTGCAGTGTGGGCTTGGACGTTTCATCTTCCAACAGGCTCCATTTACGCTGCTCTTGGCTTTCTATTTCTGAACTCCTGTGTTCTCATTCTGCAAACTGCATTATGGAGGTGTAGTCATGTCATATTCTTAGAGTTAAAAAAGTAGATGTTTTATGACTTTGTGGTTGTTGCTCTTAGTATGAGGATATCATCTTTGAAGAGAAGCAGATGGATGAAGTCTTCAGAGACCACGGTGCTATGGAGTGGCTCAGTGGTAAGACTCTGCCAGCTGTGGTGAAAAATTGCTTTGATTGTCACTGAGTTGCCACTGACTCTTGAGCATAACCAGAGGGTGAGCAAAGGCACTGAATTTGCATAGAGGTTCACACAGGGATGATGGGGATCAACACATCATGAATATAATTACGAAAGAGTGATTAATGCAATAAATCATCTGGCTGCCTTGTCTACCTTTAGGAGTGACTTGAAGAAATAGCCACAGGGTAGATTATTTTTTTTCACTTAAAAAATCCAGATGTTTTGATATTCCACACAGAGTTTATAATCAGCATGGGCATTTCCAAGCTCATCCTTGTGTGTATGAACAATTAAATCCAGGAATGCACATACCACCCTTTTCCTTAGTTGGAAATATACTGCTTGGATGATGGCTTCTATTTATAGATTGTTGCTTATATGTGTACAAATGTTTCCCTTCACTCTCTTTTATTCAAAAACATTCAGCTGCATACCTGCTGTTTCCAGAGCCTCTGATATTTGAACACTGGAAGATTTAGTTGATGATTTCATATCTTCCTATGATCTTGGTGCAGGAGAAGAAAGTGATGAACTCACCCCTTTCAAGTGAAGATAAATGTGAAATGAAGGTGTTGGTGGTTTTGCAGCAAACCCCTCTTCGATTATGTGATGGGAAGTTGGGAATGCAATTTGCAACAGACGATCTCTTAGAGTCCTTGGACAAAGTGTTGGTCAGGACAAGAAAGAACAGGAAATGATGTAATCAGGAGTGATGGCACTGTTTACAGAGTTGGAAATTGCTGGTATCCGTGCACTGAAATCACACTGTTCTCTTCTCTCCAAAAATTCCATTTCTTTACATATTGATATTCCCCACCATTCTGTACAAAATATGAGATAGAGATCCCAGTAGCATATATTTAGGTTTATGTAAAACCTCAGCCACACTGAAAACTGTCAGATATGTGATTTTACAGTATCAGGAAAAAAACCCTCAAATATATCACTATAATAGCTGTAAAAGGCTTCATAGGAAGAGGGAGTCTAGACTATTTGGGAAAACATTTAATCATCTTCAAAGATTTATCTGGTAGTTAAAATGTCTTGGACTCCACCCTCCAGAAAAGTCACCTGAGTCAGATAATTGAAATGTGTTCGATCTTCTAAGAAATATGTGGTTGACTTTCTGGATTAATCTCTTTGGAGCAAGCAGAATGTGTAATCATGTGGTCAGTGTTTAGACACAGGTGCATCTGAAGTTAAAGAGCTCTTTTCCTAAAGGAAGTAAACGCTTATCCAAGTAGGAGGCTTTTGTTTGAAGCACTCGAATATATTGCGTGGAACCCTGGAGGACTGAATAAATATATTCACTTCAATTAGGCTTCCGGCAAAGGGTGGAAGCACAAAGGGGTGTCTTCTAACTTCATATCTGGAGTCTCCAAATTATCAAAAACAGATGAAAAGATCCCAAAGACTTAAGGGAACTGTAGATATTCATGTCAAATCAAATGAAGAATCAGAAAGCCAAGTTCAGCTTTCTTGGTTTAGAGTCCCTTCTTGCTTATTGATATCAAGTAGGAGACACTTCAAACATTTTAAACTTCTACTGAAATAAGTTGATTTTGAAGCACATGGGATGAGATGGGGTGGGTACTGTTAAACCATTTAATTATATTTCTCCACATTTAAAATAAAAATATTATGCTTTCTGCCATAGGAATTATATCTACAACATGTCTACTGCTATTGTCCTGATACTCCAGATTAAAAAGCTAATCCAGATTTTTTTTCTCTCTTTATGATGATTGGGGCAAGCTTCTTGTAGACCAACCCTCAAATCTAGAATAACCAGGATATGGATTTAATATAAAACTCCCCACTTATTTGAATGTGCTGAAGAGCTGGCAAGGCAGCCAATACTTGAGAGTCCAGGATCCTGGAGAGAAGGAAAATTCCCTGAAGCAAGGCCAATATTCCACAGAACTTTTACCTTGAAGGCATTTCCCAGATTGCGAGGGCAGAGGAACAGGAGGCTAAGCATCTGAGCAGAAGGTGCTGTTTAAGAGGCCAGAAGGCCAAGGAGAGCTTTCAGCAGAGACAAGGCACTGAGAAGTGAAATGCAAGGTGGCCAAAGTGGAGGAGCCCTGGAAGCATAATGGACTTTCAGTTAGGACCCCAGGAAATCTGCACCCGAGGAGAAGGGGACACTGGAAAGTAGACCCACTCTTGAAAAAGCCTGAGTCCCACCATGAACCAACTCCATGTCAGACTGACTTAAAGTCATCCTGTCCTACTCTTGTCTGTTTTCAGAAAGCAAAAGGGAATCCTCTCTGGGGGAACCATCAGCTACAGTCTCAACTAATCTCTAAACATTTTCATATAAGTTGCCCAAAATTAAACGGAAAAATTCCTAGGTATGCCAGGGGACTCTAACAAAGGACCAAAAACCAAGAGAAAAGGACTGATAATAGAAATAGACTCAGAAGCATCTATTAATGGATGCTGGAGTTAGCAGACATTGAATTGTAAATAATTTGACTAAAAAATTCATGAAAATAGGTAAAACATAGAATTTCAGCAGATAATTTTATTCTAAAAAAGGAACGGAAAATACATAATTTAAAATATAATGAATGTATTTATTTATTTATTTATTTAATTAATTTTTTTTTTTTGAGGTGGAATCTCTCTCTGTCATCCAGGCTGGAGTGCAGTGGCATGATCTCAGCTCAATGCAACCTCTGCCTCCCAAGTTCAAGTGATTCTCATTGCCTCAGCCTCCCAGGTAGCTGGGACTACTGGTGGGCACCAGCATGCCTGGCTATTTTTTGTATTTATTTAGTAGAGATGGGGTTTCACTATGTTGATCAGGCTGGTCTTGAACTCCTGACCTTAAATGATCTGCCCGCCAGTCTCCCAAAGTGCTGGGATTACAGGTGTGAACCACCGTGCCTGGCCAGAGTGTAATTAAATCAGTAAATGGGCACATTAGATTAAACAGAGCAGAAGAGATAGGATAGGTGAACTTAAAAATAGGTCAACAGAAACACAGAAAGTCTATATATATATTTATGTGGAGGATGTATGTTTGTATATGTATGTGTGCATATATACACAAACACATATATACACACATGTATATGTGTGTATATATACACAAACACACATATATACACATACACAAACACATTCATGTGTAAGAGTACCAGTAAAGAAAAAATTAGTCAGAAGAAATATTCGAAGAGTTGGGTTTATGAATTGAGATACTTAAGGAACAAGTATAATTAATACAAATTAAACCACAATTCAGCATGTCACTGTTAAACTGCTGAAAAGTACAGACAAAGAATGTTTTTGAAAGCAGCCAGAGAAAAGAGACATGTTTCTTTCAATGGAGTTAAAAGCAACATTGACAGCTGACCTTTTGACAAACATGATAGATGTCAGAAGACAATGAAATGTTACCTTTGAAGCGCTCTAAGAAAATAGCTGGCAACCAAGATTTTACCTCCAGTGAAAATATTCTTCAAAATTCTGGCAAAAAAGACATTTTAGACAAACAATATATGAGATAACTTATTACCAGCAGACTTGCAGTACTTTTAAAATAAAAGGAATTTTTTAATCAGAGGGAAAATTGCTTCATGTGGAAGCACAGAAATAGGGAGAAATAAATAATAATACAAAGGGTAAATAAGTAGAAAAACATAAACTGATGGAGACTTAAAACATGACAACAATATCTCAAAAGGTAGGAGGATGATAAAAGGAGTTCACATTTTCTAAAGTCCTTGTATTACCCAGCAAGTGCTAAAAATTCTACTTGATGTTAGATTCTATAAGTTGAGAATATATATTGTAATTTCTCAGAATCCACCACAAGAATATGAAAATAAGGTATAACTAATAAGTTATTAGAGCTGAATATGAAATTATAAAAAATATCAAAGTAAATTAGAAAAAGGTAAGAGATAAGAGAAAAAGAAATTTGGCAAAAGGAACAAATAGAAAACAAATACACTGGCAGATTTAAACATGAATATGTTGTACTTGCATTAAATGTAAATGGGCAAAATAATTCAAGTAAGGGTAGCATTATCAGAATTGATTTAAAAAAATCAAAGCCCATACATACACCACCTAGAAGAGACACAGTCTAAGTATAAGATTACAGAAAATCAGAAAGAAAAAAGTGACAGAAAGAAATACATCATGATGACACTGACTGAAAGGTAAGATAATTATTCTAACACAAGGTGAGGTAAATGTTAAAGCAGAAAGCATTTGCAAAGATAGAGAGGTATGTTTCATAATGATAAAGAGTCAATACATTAGGAAGATATAACAATTTTACATTTGTATGCACCTAATAAGACAGCCAATTATTTTTTTTAATTTAATTTTTAAAATTTAAATTTTA